>NC_051388.1:32405191-32417107 GCF_015228065.2 Penaeus monodon | reverse complement strand
CCCCGGGGATTGCTTGCCGCACGGTTCCCCTGCGAGGCTGAGTCAGTTGCTCTGGCCGCATTCTGTTCCCAGGAGTTCACTGAGTTTCCGCGTCTTTCCTGCGACGGCTGCTTTCCCACAGAGAGCCAGCTGTTCTGGCTGATCCTCTCCTGCTCCTGTATGTAATGTAAAAGACATGTCTTCAAGGCCAGCGTCACCTTCTGCACGTAGTTCCTCATGTGCCGTTTCAGACCGTCTGATCCTGGCAGGTCGCTAATGTCAGAGTTGACTTTAAGGTGTATCAGAGCCCAGGTCACGGAAACACACCAAGAAACATTCAAAAAGTTTACGATAAGGCCTATACACAATACATACCATACAGGATATATCAAGACAGTAGATCCGGAGGATCCAGTGAGCAGCGAGGTCACATGGCGGCAGGGAGCAACGAAAGTCAAAGCACGGGACATTCATAAAATTTGGCTGGTGTTATTTTTAATGCGCCTCCAATGTAAAAGGCCCGATATCTCGTTCAACCACGAGGCGTGCGAGCATAATCGGGAAGGATCTAACCGCACATCGGAGTGAGTAAACAAAGGCCGACAATCATATATATGTATATAGTTGTATTATTATGCATTATAAGCCATATATATAAGTATATATATCAATACCTATATATATCAATATATATATATAGGAATATAATAGTATATATATATATATAAATATATATATATATATATATATATATATATATATATATATATATTATATATATATATATATATATATATATACCCACCATCACCCAGTCAATGCGAATTGAGTCACCATAATAGCAAACGGAAAAATTCAAAGTGTCAATGTGCAACCTTGGTCTGCCGAGGCCTCAATCGCGCCGCGAACCCTTTGCCATTATCTGATTTCTCCCATAGAACATCACACTAAACACTCTCACAGAGGACAGTCTCCTCTCCACACCAATCACTCCAGAGGAAATAACAAACACAATCAAACGCACCAAAAACACAACACCAGGAGCAAGCAACATAAACAAAACAATCATTGAACATCTTCCACCCAGAATGATCAGCAGACTACGCCATATCTTCAATGCAGCACTGGCAACGGGATATTTCCCTGATAAGTTTAAACATGCCACCATCACTTTAATACCCAAACCAGGGAAATCTGCACACGAGGTGGGGAATTACCACCCCATCTCACTCTTAGAAGTCCCAGGAAAATTGCTAGAGAGGGTAATAACACAGAGCCTCATCCCACACCTTGAAAACAGCCAAATACACAACAATAGGCAATACGGCTTTCGCCCACACAGGGGGACCGAGAGCGCCATCGCCCTCGCTTATGAGGAGATTGCTCTCGGTCTCGCTAACAAACACCAGACGAGCGCAAAACTACGAGACGTCAGCAAGGCCTTTGATAAGGTCTGGCGTGACGGTCTCAAATACAAGCTAACACAACTACACCTGCCCACACACTTCACACGCCTTCTCAGTAGCTTCCTGGCTGACAGGACTGCCACAATACGCCTGGGAGCTCACCTAGGCACCCCCATCCACCTCAGAAGTGGAGTACCACAGGGAAGCGTCTTATCGCCAACCCTTTATATCCTGTATACAGCCAATCTGCCAGAACCGACACCATACAGCAACTATATTTCCTATGCAGACGATATCACACAGATTATCACACACCCCTCTAAATCACAACACTTCATGAAACGAACAACAGAAAGAGCTATACAGAACATCAACACCTTTGAGCACCACTGGAAAATACAGACAAACATAAACAAGTTCAAACTCATACCCATAGCACGTAGAAATTCACAACCAATCACAATTAATCAACACTGACATTCCATACACCCACACATCTGGAAACATTCTCGGACTTCACGGATCACATAGTATACTAGGTCTGCACCAATCACACATTAACCACAAAAGAACTAGCACAAGCAAAAAACAGCACACTAACAAACTAAAAACGCTTCATGCTGCCACACCTACCGATACACAACTCAGGTACTTTTACAAACAACTGTCATGACCCATTCCTAGAAAACCCTTGCTTATCCCAAACCTGGTGGTCAATCAATCAAACGCACAAAAATTTCGGAATGCAATCAGTACAGAATCAAAGCATTACTCTGTATGTACACGGCGCCAACATTTCAGACCGAATTTCACAGTCGATGAAACACTACATATCAAAGGAACATTACTAGCATATTGGGATTACCACTAAACACACGAACTAGACAGAACGAAAGGCAAATAACACTAAAAGAACGAACTAATAAACATATCATCTTTGAATAAAACACACAGACACCACACAAACCACACCTGGTGGTCCCAGAACCTACTACCAACACAGAACACGAATAACACCCACAAATCGATATATGCACACACAACACACACACCGACCCCGCACCTCCGTGACTATGTCATGATTTTTTCAATTTAATCCTTTATGTTATTAAAGGTCCTAAAAAGAGAATCCACGATTGATAAAAAAATATTAAATAAAAAAATCTCAACATAAAAATTCACCGATAACGTCACACCCTCAGACATCCCCCACAAGGATCTGGCTAAATCAACGGTTCCGCACACTAGCTACGTAAACATAATCAAACGACAAATTTCTCTTTAGATTGCGCACCATCGGCTATGCCCAGCTCACCTGTGCGCGACGCGAATTAGCAACCACTGGGTTCGGTTTTCCGCGTAGCGAGGGTCCTTTGACTGAGAGGGGTCTAGGCCACCTTGCGTCTCTCAAAAGTATAAACGCGGCGAGCTGTTACCATTCGTCTCGTCCACTTTGCGACGCCTCGGCCACGCACCTAGTGGCATCGTGCGGATCAGTGCTGACGAACTATAAACGGAGAGATTCCCAGGATAGGAACATATTACAAAAACTTGCTACGACTACGATTGTCCGGTGTAATTATGGTGAGTGCACTGTGACCGCAATTGTAATAAGGCAGACACGCAAGTCAGTGAGGACGAGCAAGATGCAGATGTTTTCTACCGGACTAAAGGGTATAGAAAAAAAATTCGCCTCTAGCGTTCTAAGGTAAAATTTTTATGTCGTATCAACACACTATAACACCTATACCCTTCGTTCCTTGTTTGCTTGGCTGTACTTATGTCCTTGTTTTGTTCCTCTATGTGTACCAGTTCTCTCCTCGACCACGACTTTGTTTCTGTCTGTTTGTTTTGGTTCTTGTTCACTTTTATGTTTCTGGTATATTATCACCATTGATCATTTCATAGTGCTTATGTTTTATTATGTCAACATGGTCCTTTCGGTTCCCACCCATTTGCAAATTAAGTCCAGACCGTACCGTTGGTAAAGATCTTCACTTCCCCGATTTCTATACTATTATTAGTACCATTTATTCTTCTATCCATAACACCCCACAATCACCCCCATCCCACATCCTCATCTCACCCATCCTCACCCTGTGTCTCTGTACTAGATTTCTTTCTCTCTTCATACACCTTAATTTACCCACGTTTGATATGTAATTATATCTCTCACTCTGCCACTCCTGTCCTACCAACCTCTTTCTTTTTCTTTTCTTTTCACTTTCTCCATGTGTCTAGCAATGAAATAACTATAATTAAAATATATATATAAATAAAATATATAAAGTTAAGAATTAATAAAATCAATAAAAACGATAGTCTGTTAGCTCTCGCTATTTTTCTATGTTATATAACTTAAGTTTTTAGTTAATATTTTAAAGTTCAAGTAACCCATTTGTCCTTGTATTATTTTTAATAATAATGTAACAATATAATAATAATAATGATAATGATAAGTTCATTTATACACTTTCTTCCTTACTTAACCTAGTTTGTTCTAGAAATAATAATACAAAATCTACTAATAATCATAAAAAACGTAAAAAATAAATAAAGAGAAAATCAACTAGCACGCAAAAAGTAAATATATATAATTATTATATATATTTATAAAAGAGTGTGTGAATTTACTTTATTTACTTCTAAATCAATATCCACTTTTCTCGCCATTAAAGCATTAATGAATTAGAAACATGAACTTACACTTACCCTCCCTCCTTCGAATCCAGTACAATGAAGGAGTAAATTCTAAACCAACTAAGATGTATAACTATGAACAAGGGGCTTTCGCCCCCTACTTTTCCAATCTCTAACTTCTTAAGTTCACACCCACTTTACCTGTCCCCCCCCTCGATCCTGTCCCTCTTTATTCATTCTTATCTTATATATTATTGCTATGCCTGCCTCTGTGATGATTGCGTTTTTTTTTTTTGTGGGTGGGCCCTCTCTTCGCCATGATGGCCCTCTCCTGCTCGCTGGATACTCTCTCTCTATTCTGTTTGTATATATCCTGGTATGTGTATGTATTTGAGTGTAGTGCCTTTATCAATAACTTTTTGTATGTCCTCTTGTGTGTTTTCCGTTGGCCTGACAGCATATACACACACACACAACACACACACACAACCTCACACACACACTAGTATACACACACACACACACACACACACACACACTACCACACACTTATCCACCCCACCACACATCATACACAAGACCACCACACACACCAAACCCACACACACACACACACACACACACACACACCACCACCCACACCCAATACTATATATCATATATATATTATAATATATACTATATATTATCACGATATATTCCATATATATATCTTCATGACTCTGAGATCAGGTGGATTTCGAAACTGTGTCGTCTTCATTTTTACATTGTGTGCGTTTTTACTACCATAGTACGGAAGAGTGTCTTACCATACACAGACACGCACACATACATTTGTGTATATATATGTGTGTGTGTGTGTGTGTGTGTGTGTGTGTGTGTGTATGTATATATATACATATTACAAAGGCATTATACATATTCACATATTTTACATATCATCTATTATGCATGTATATAACATATATAGAGAGTATGGTGGGTGTGTGTGTGTTGTGTGTACATACATACATACATTATATATATATAATACACCATCATAGTGTGTTTGTTGTGGCATGCACATAAGCCATGATTGTGTAAGACAGCTAAATAAGGCAGTGGAAAATCAGTGTGGTTCACCTCCTTGTCGTGTCCATGGCATGTATTCCGGGAGAGGCGATGGCCCCCCAGCTGCTCTCCTACCGCACAACTTCGGCACAGAAAGGCCCGTAGTACCGGATCGAAGGACATTGTACATACCGATGACGCCGTTCGCTTTCTCTTAGTCAGGAGTTCACTTCCCAGACCTCGGAGGCCTGCCGGGTCACGCACCACCACTTCACAGACAACGTCTCGTGTGCGCGCTCACAGTGTGTTCTTTAGAGATTGTTATGATTCAACACATCGAATTTAACGTGTCCGTGATTTTCTCGCAGGTCTGAGATATGATACTCCTAAACTGATTTAGAATTGAATCCACGCATGACAATGCAAATTCCGTGAACATGCAATCCATAAAAGACAAATAAAAAAATATATAACTTGGTTTTAAGTGGTAAATATTAGACGACAAGCACAAGCTCCATGCGTAGACGAGGAAAAAACATTCCTTAACAAGTTTTTAAAACAAACGTTTAAAAATGTGAGACATAATTCCCACACATCGTAAACATGGCCTGCAAGTTGCATTCACTCAATAAACCGCGTATTCAAGTGACATGGCACAAGAAAGATCAGACAAGATATATATCACACACACACACAACACACACACCACTACTACACACACTACACACCACCACACACTACATCAACCAAACATCATCATTAAATATATAAATATTATATATATATACTCTATACATAGTTGTAGTATATATTTATTCGATTAATAATTTTATAGATCTCAACAATTATTTATACTATTATATATTGAAAGACCTGGCACTAGTTCTGTGTGACAGGTCATTAATCACGGTGGAAACTGTATGGACAGGTACCACACCTATCGGCAACAACTAGGAAACACTCCGCGACGGGGCATTACCGATGGAAAACACTAATATGGGTTACATCCACGCCATCAGCCAGGATGGTGGAAGAGTGAATACTATCCCACATGATCCGTCTGTTAATCGCTCGCAGCACTATGTCACCTTGTGCGCAGGTCATCCACCACCAGGCTGGCTGGCTGCATGCGCAACCCTGCCCTCAGCAGTAACCCAAGATATCGTCTCAAGTGCTCCTTTCACAAAGTAGAACTCTTCATTAATAAAGAGTCAAGCCGTCATAACAACTATTACTATCCATGCTAACCAATGGCAGAGTGGAAGTTGCATCCTTTTGGCCCGCAACACGGACACACAGTCTCAAAAATTTGCTCGACCTTTGCTTCCACAGTATGACCAAGTCAACAAAACCATGTGAATACACCTTTTGAGCCTCTTTATTTCTTTTTCCTACCTTCTTCTCTCATGTGTTAAGCCATATGTACAGTCACTTTCATGTTAGTTTTGTTAGGTAAAAGTGCAAAGTGACAGCAAATGGCGCATTCTCAGACTATTCTGACCTCAGATCGCCTTACAGTGTGCTCACGGTATATGGTCAACATTACTTTATCTGGTTATTAGAGATTTATATTGTTTCAACTGCAACGAATTTGACACAAATATCGTCATTTATTTCTCTTCTCGTAGCGTCTCGACCTGGCCTCACTTTTACTTCCGCTCGGTCGGCATGTGAGATAGCTTGAGAGACAGCTCGTTGTTCCCATTAATTGGTTGTTTGGTATTGTTTGCACCATAGGAATACGCGTAGCTTTGCTACATTGCTCAATGATGACTATTGTAATCAAAGTCATCTCCTGTGGCAAAATTAATTGGTTGCAGCTCAGCCGCTTCCTTGATGGTCACGAAGGCGGGATGGTAATTTGCTGAGCTGCTTGTATGAGAGAACTGCCTGGCGAGTGCATTAGCAATGTCTCTAGGTGAATCTAAATTTGTTACCCTCTTCTATGATGTTATTAATTTTGAAAGGTGTTTTTTTCTTATTGATTTTATTAATAGTGGACCAAACCTCTGACATTTTTGTGTTGCTGTTAATTGTAGAGACAAAGCTCCGCCAGGAGTCTCTTTTTGCTTGTCTTATTACTCTACGAGCCCTAGCTCTTGCTTGTTTGTAATTGCAAAAGTTCTCATTTGTGATGTTATTTTTGAAAAGCCTGTAGGCCTTATTGCGTCGGCACAGCGCCCTGCGGCAATCTGGTGTCCACCATGGAACTCTATGCTTAACGCTGTCTGTCGAAGTTTTAGGAATGGATAGCAATGCTGCTTCTGTAATTGAATTCTGAATATTGTTTACTTTATCATCAATGGTTTCTCCAACAAGTTCGAGCTTAACGCTCCTTGTGAAAGGCGACCCAGTCTGCTCATTTTACGTTAAATTTAGGTGCTGACGTTCCTGAAAAGCAAAGAGCTTATCATAGGCTATCACTGTATCAGGTGGACAATAAACTGATATAGCCAGATACGTGCCATTAATTTTTACTTTGCATGCGACAAACTCCAAAGTAGAATCAATAGTCACTTCTGTAAAAGGGAGGCTTTGGTGGATGTATATGGCGACTCCGCCTCCACCCCTACCCTCACGATCCCTTCGACATAGATGGTAGTTCCTCAGCGAAACGACCTCGTCAGAGACGAGGTGTGTTAAGTGCGTTTCTTGGAGAACTATAATATCGGGAGCATAGGACGAGGCTAATAATTTAAGGTCATTTACTTTAGATCTAAGATTTCGATAGTTCCATTGTATAATGGTCGACGCGAAGATTACGTTATGGGGTTTGGAAGTGCCTTGTCCACCAGTTTTTTTCTTCTTTTTTTGGGGAGGGAGACGCCTCCTCTCCCTCGCTTCCCGGGGACCTCTCTCGGGATGGCTTGAAGACAGAAGCCTTCATGTCCTGCACCTCCTGGCGAGGGAGACGACTGACTGATTGCAATCTCCTTCTCTCTCGAGAAGCCGATCGCGAGCCAGACGAAGTCCTCACAGGATTAGCCCGGACGGGAAGGTGCGCTCCGGACTGTGATTCGGTATCATCCTCCTTATGATGTTTATGCTGGGTTGATGCCGTCATTTCATCGACCAATTTAGTCAGTTGATAAACTTTAATGTTTAGTTTTT
Source organism: Penaeus monodon (assembly GCF_015228065.2). Classification (NCBI taxonomy): domain Eukaryota; kingdom Metazoa; phylum Arthropoda; class Malacostraca; order Decapoda; family Penaeidae; genus Penaeus; species Penaeus monodon. The sequence goes on along the minus strand of NC_051388.1, from coordinate 32,408,921 downwards.
TAACAGTTTGTTTGAGTTCAGCAATTTCTTTATCCTTGGCTGCAAGCTGTTGACTGACATTACTTGCACTAGGGGTCACGTTAGTTACTGTTGCAGCATAGGAAGTATCGGGTTTGTGTGTCAAACTTTCCACTTTCCTTTTAGCTTTTAGTTAACAGTAGGCCATTGCATTTTTTAAATTCCAGTAATTTGCTAGTTGACGAGCAGTGCGGCTCCCGAAAGGGACGCCAAACTCTCGATCAATTAGTAAAGCTGGACAGTCATATTCAAGAGGCGACTGCCAAAAAAGATTTTTTGATTTCAGTATTTTTAGATATAGAAAAAGCCTACGACATGACATGGCGATATGGCCTACTCAGAAAACTTTATGCTTTTGGATTACGTGGAAACTTGCCTTGTTTTATTCAAAATTTCATTTCTGACAGAACTTTCGCTGTCAAATTATTTTCCGACAATGTCACTTTTTCGGACATTTTTGTCCAGGCAAACGGGGTTCCACAAGGAAGTGTCTTGTCACCAACATTATTTCTATGTATGATTAATGACATCTTACCAGCTCCTCCTCGGAATCTATCTTAAATACTCACTGTACGCTGATGATTGTAATGCAGAATTCTCAGCAAATCGCATCCAATTGGCACTGGATATGATTCATAACTGGGGCCTCCAGTGGGGTTTTAAGTTTTCCATACGAAAGAGTATTGGGGTATTTTTTTCACATAGGAGGAAGCCGAACATCAGGCTAACTCTAGACAACCACCCAATACCCATTCAAAATTCTGCTAAGTTTCTTGGGCTACTTTTTGATAGTAGACTCAATTGGAAAGACCACATTGGTCAGTTAAAGAATAAATGTCAAAGAGCACTAAATTTATTAAAGTGTATTTCTGGTAATAAATGGGGAGCTGATAGACAGTCTTTGCTAATGGTATATAAAGCCCTGATTAGGTCTAAAGTAGATTATGGGTCAATCGTGTATGGTTCGGCATCGAGAACAAGTTTGAAAGGTTTGGATGCTGTGCAGAATGCCTGTTTGCGTGTGTGTCTTGGAGTCCCGAAGTGCACTCGGATCGAGCGTCTTGAGGTGGAGTCAGGAGTACCTCCCCTCCGACTCAGACGCGGCCAGTTAGCCCTGAGCTATGCCGCAAAGGTGGCTCGAGACCCGAGCCACCCCAATGGCAATGGAGGCACTAGGCCCTTTGCCACGAGACTCCACGACCTCGTCGAGATCTCTACCATCAATACCCTGGTTCAATCAAATATAGCGCCATGGGAAACCCCAAACCTCTGGCGTTAATCCAGAGGTTCAGAGAGATCCTTGTTAAACATTTCCCTTTTTTTTCATTCATATACCAACGGCTCCAAGACAGATGAGTGTGTGGGTGCGGATGTATGGTCGACTGAATGTGAACTAAAGTTCAGACTGCCGAATCATACATCGATCTTTCTTGCTGAACTTTTTGCCATTGACAAAGCTATTTATTTTGCACTATCGACGACCCACGATAGAATAGTTATTTTTTCAGATTCATTAAGTTCACTTAAAGCAATTAAATCATTAGAAACCACCAAAATGAACTACTGGGTAATATCATTCGTAAGCTACATGGTGCCAGGCCACTCTGGTATCCATGGCAATGAACAGGCTGACAAATTAGCCGGGTCAACTGGTGATCTGGACCTTAGCATAGTCCGTACAAATCTCAGGTGTTTTGTGTCTCTTATAAAAGCAAAAATACATCTGTGGCAAAGTGAGTGGACCAGCCTACAATTACACAATAAAATCAATCCTGCAATAGAGCCGTGGGGGACAGCCCACAGAAAAGAAAGAAGGGAGGAGGTGGTGTTGGCCCGCCTTAGGGTCAACGCCACAAGATTGACACACCTCACTCCCTACATAGAAAAGAATTTTCCTCCACGGTGCCCCCAATGCAACACCAACATCAGCATCCACCACCTCTTAATAATATGCACCCACTACACAAACCGTAGAAAAAACATCAAAAATTATTTTAGAATAAAAAATATAGACTTTACAATAACAAATATTCTATCAGATGATGAAAGAATCATCAGAAAAGTAATCACTTTTTTAAGGGAGACAAAACTTTATGACCTTATCTAGATTGACAGAATTTATAGGATCCATTGGTTTAATAACCTTGGCCACATACCGCTGGTTGATAGCCAAGAAATCCAACAAAGAAAGAAAGAAAGAACAAAAACAGAGGTGGGGTAGCCTTGTCTTTTTAGCGGCCGAAGTATACCCGGCGGAAGCTAATGACGTTGGGTGTTCCTGTGTCGGTCGTAAGGACGAGGTTTTTATGGCGGTAAGATGTTTTTTTTTTTTTTTAACATTTTATATATTAAACAGAGTGCTCCGCCGTTTTAGTTTTTTCATAGTTTTATCTTCGTTTCTTACACTTTTTCAAGTCGAGTTTTTTGGCTTTTCCCCTTTGTTCGTATATTAATGTTCACTTTCTGATGTGACTTTAAGTGTATTACTTTTAAAGTGTTTTTTTTATCAATAAATGTGTAAGCTTCGTGAATGAAATTCCTCTTTTAACTGAAACCTTTTAAAGAGACAAATGATACCAAAATTTGGCTACCGTGGAAAGCATTGATTTCCCTTCTATCAGCCCTTCAGCTTTTAAATCACTTTAAACCCCCTTTACCGACGAAACCCTTTTAAATTAGGTCATTCTTCCTTTTCTCACACACTTTCCTTTTTATCTTTTTACACTCTTCTAGATGTCTCCTTTCGAAACGTTACTAACCAGGGGGTGGCAGCGACTAATGACCTAATTAACAAGGGTAATTCAGTAATCAACAAACAGCAACAACAAACTCCCTTCGGACCCACCGGGATTTTCCTCAGGGTTGACTCCCGAACCCTTTTTTCACTTCTGATCCAAAGCAATGACTGTTGTGTATAGGTGGACTCCCTATTTTTTATCATGCATAGACTGAACAAAAGGCGCAGTTTTTTGATAGGGTAAATGCATGTAACCCCGCTTTTATATTATGTTACTGAAATATGTATGCCCCCTTTTTTCTGTTTTTTCTGTTGTTATATTCTCATGACTTGTATAATCTTATGTATTGTCCATGCCTTTTCCCACACACCAATACAATTATTTCCCTTTCTTTACCTGTTTATTTTTCTCTCGTTCCACCTTGACATAACAATGTTTTATTGTCTATCCCCCTTTTACAAAAGCTATGCATTTTTTGTAACCCACCTTTCTCACCAAAGATTGTCATATCTATTCATCCCCTTTAACCACTTAGGGTTACGGGGAAATCCCCTGCGGGGGGCCAAGGGCACCACCCCCTTTTGCGCGGTCTACTCCTCCTATATAAAAAAAAAGGATTTTAAAACTCTTGGTCGTCTACCTTATACCCTAAGCTCGCCACCTACCTACTCTTGTAGGGCCCTCATTCCGCTCTTACAAAATCGGGCACCGCTTTTCGTATATTGTTTGCCCAAAATTTTTGCAAAACTTTTGGCATGGCACAATGTGTGTTGATACATGCACCACCACAATGTGCATGTGTAATGCGCCACCCCCCATCACAAATGCCCCGATTTAAAAAAAAAAGAGATACATGTGGTCCCAGCTGCTGCCCTTCGGGTTTGTCTAAATGAAAATTATGTTTCATAAATTTATTTATCTATAAAAATTATTCATATCTCTCTCTCTTCCCCCCCCCCTCTCTCTCTCTCTCT
>NC_051388.1:32399803-32405091 GCF_015228065.2 Penaeus monodon | reverse complement strand
ATTACGATTGCCCATTCTTGACTAGGTTTAATTCCAGACTGAAGACATTACGATTCCTTTCTGCACTGACGTGTGAATTCCAGACAGATTCTAGAGCACTCGTCAGGGAGAGAGCTAGTTCTTTGTAGATTTGTAGAAATCATACAAATTAGAATTCTTCATTTCCTCACTCCACTCCACAACCCATTGCTGATGGCAGTTGTCGAACCTATGCGATACTGACTGGACAGTGCTTGCTTGACCCTGGCCATATTTGACCAGCCAACTGACTTGACAGGGCCTTGATCAGGCAACCCTTCTAACCAGAACAGAAGACCGAAGAGGTGTGTTGCTAGTTGCAGGGCACAGCATGAAGTGTGCAGCATCACTCAACCTACAGGTCTCCTTTCTCCTAGTAATACAGGATGCCACACATGGCAAACAAAAGTGGGAGAGTTCTACCTGGTCTAGGATGGAATGAACCAGGGGTGGGCGCACTATCCCCTCTCATGGGCCTTGGTGCACCAGGGAGCCATTTTGTCTCATCCCCCACTGTGACCCTTCCAGTACGGCTCACCAGGTCATTGGGATCTGACCCCCCCCCCCCCCACATTGCAGCAAGGTGGCTCATTTCAGGGGTACTGGTTCAGAAAGATCTATATTAAACACCTTTTTTTCAGATTGCAGAACTGATCTTCCTTGACAAACTTTTTGTCATTGATAAAGCTCTAAATATTGCACAATCAATGACCCATGCTTTTTTCTCTCTCTTTTATTTTATTTATTTATTTATTTATTTTTATTCATCAAGTTCACTTTAAGCCACTAAATCATTAGAAACCACTAAAAATTAACTGGGTAATATCATCTCAGATCTCAGTGTTTTAAGTCTCCTACAAAAGCAAAAATACATCTGTGGCAAAGTAAGTAGAGAGTGTTGGCGTACCTGATTACCTAGATTGAAACAATTGGCTTAATAACCTTTGGCTTAACATCCTTGGACACATCCCATAAAATACAACAAATGTGAAAAATGAGAAGGTACATCCACACTCGTAAGAAACTTTGTATCACTCGCACCTCCATAAAAATGCAATGGCAAAAAACATGTTTCGTGCAACCTGAGTTACCCTGGACTCCAGGGGTCTCACATCTCCCTGGATATTATTTCTGCATTAACTAACATTTTAAATTATATTTGTATACAGAATGCAATCTGACGCATCATCAGTGCCTTTACTTGCTATAGGTGACAAGGCTGCACTAGTTGTAGTCGACACCCCACCCCAAATCTACGCCACTCTTCTACATAAGGTAGCCTTTGATGGCTTCAACCTCTCGATAATGGGGGCGAGAAGTCTGGGGCATCACTATTTCTCTTGCTATGATTCCTCTAATTTCCTGAGACTACCAGAGTATCCTTGAGAGCTTTCCGTATTTACTTGGGAGTGGGCAATGAATTACCATCCTTGCATTAGGCAGTTTCAGCATTAAAGAGGCAATTTACATACAACTCCAATCCCTTAGCTGGTGCTGGATAAAGCAACCAGTCTTCCACTTAGGAGAGGGGTTGAGGAAGCTTAACGAAAACACTGTCTTTTTCCATGGGTTTGGCCCTGGCCTGACATCCAGCATGACTGACTCCCTGGATGGGAGGATGACTCATGACCTGCATATGATCAATCTGACTACGTATAGAGCCCTAACAAATGATGAATATGTATGACCAGTAATTAACATCTTTCCAGAGAATACAAGGTTTCTAAATGTTTGCTTTGTAATTGAAATTCAAACCCTTCATTTATCATCAAAAAGGTCCTTGCTGGTCAAGTAGGTGGCAGTTTTGATTTTGTTCTTAAATTGCTAGATGGTAGTCTCCTGGTTAAAGTACAGTTCAGTTCTCAGGTTAACTATCTTCTTAAACTAACATAAATACATAGTCTCCCGCTACTCCAAATGCTTGTAATCTTCAGGACGATGGAAGAAAGCGTGAAATACTAGAGAATATGAAGGACCAAAGTAGAAGTGAAATGTATGACCAACCTGAACAGGAATGTGGCAACAAAAACTGGACCACATATATAAGGACATTGATAAATTCACTTGTGGTAAATGCATTGCATTTCATGATATGATTGCATTGGTTAGGCTCTACTGAATATGTCAGTCTGAAGAAGGAACCGAACATTAGCAACAAGAGGGCAGAAGTAGTATATGAAGCCAAGAGGAAGTGAGGTTGACACAAATCTCAAGACTTTTACACAGTAAGATAATAACTCCAATGAAGGTAATATCAGTCAGAGAGGCATGAAAGGTCAGGATTGCTGAAGAAGGAAAGTATATAAGGATTTGATAATAGATCAAGAACTGAACAAAACAATAAAAGTACTGAATCAACCCAGCAAAAAATCATAAGGATACCAAATACAGCCCACACTTCACCTCAGTCCAGGGATCCTGCTTCTGTCCGTGTCCTTCACAGGAACAGCTGTTCATAGGACGTCTCCCTATCAGTGGGGTGCAGCCGGTGAGATACGTCTCCAAAACTTACCAACAAAAAGCTTGAAAGAAAAATGCATAAGGATCACCTTCCAGAATAAAGCAAAAATACTGTCGGATGGGTCACTTCATGAACGTCTCATAAAATGTTACTTTGGGGCGGGAGTAACCATGTCATCTATGTAAACTATCAAAAAGTCTTAGAGCTAGGAGAAATTACCTTGAATTATAATTCAAAGTCATTTTTCCTAGCGCTAAGACTTCGACTGTTTCATTGCCTTGTCTTGTACTTCCAATATTGTAGTTCTCCAAGAAACGCATTTGACACCTCTGAGGAGGCAGTTTTGCTGAAAAACTATCATTTTGTCGGAAGGATCGAGAGGGTTGAGTCTCCATGTAAACCCACCAAAGCATCCCTTTTACTGAAGTGACTGTTGATTCTACTTAGGAATTTGTTGCATACAAAGTAAAAGTCAATAGCATGTATCTGACTATATGTTCAGTTTAGTGTCCATCTGATAATGTGCTCTTTGTGATAGTCTGCCACAAAATAAATTAATTTTAGGTGATTTTAATGCTCATCATACATTGTGGCGTTTCTTGCAGGTGGATGGTAGAGGTGAGATAGTAGTTAATAATTCAGATTTGGTCCTTCTGAACGATGGTAGTCCCACACCGCTGATGACCCGTAAGGAAGCATTCGCCTTCCTATTTATCAAATATTCATGTGACACAACAAGCACATAAATTTAACGTAATAAGAGCCGACTGGTTTGTCTTTACAAGGAGCATCAAGCACGTAGTTATTGGAGAAACCACGGATGAGAAGCAATATCCATAGCTAGGATTTCAATAGATAACATTAAGCAGTTCCATGGTGGATACCAGATTACCGCAGGGCGCTGTGTCAACAAAATATGGCCTACAGGCTTTTTTAAAAATAACATCAATATTTAGAACTTTTGCAATTACAAACTAGTAAAAGCTAGGGCTAGAGCAATGAGACAAAGTAGAAGTGACTCCTGGCAGATATCACAGGTTTGCATCACTGTTAATAAAATGGAAATTAAAAATTAAAAACATCATTCAGAAAAAGCCTATGACATGACAGGGCTTTATGGCCTACTCAGAAAACTTTATACTTTTAGATTATGTGGGATATGATTTATGTTGCCTGCATTTTTCCACAAGAGTGTAGGGGTATTTTTTCACATATAAAGATGCCGAACATCAGGTTAACTTTATATAATCCCCTAATACTTACTCAAAACTCTGCTAAATTTCTTGGTTTATTCTTTGATTGTAGATTTAATTGCAAGACCAACATTGGTCAATTAAAGAATAAATATTAATGAGCATTAAATATATTAGAGTGCATTGCTGGAAATGGGGAGCTGATAGTCTTTGCCAATTATATATAATGCCCTAGTTAGGTCTGAAGTAGCTTATCAATCATCAATCGTGTATGAGTCGGCATTGAACTCAATTTTGAAAGGTCTGGATGCTGTACAGAATACTTGTTTGCGTATATGTTATGAGGCCCTGAATAGTACTTGGATCGAGCGTTTTGAAGTGGTGTCCTCGGACTAGGCCAGAAATGGTGGTATTAGGCCTTTTCCCATGCAACTGTACTAACTCGTCGATAAAGACAGCATATATCTCTCTACCATCAATACCCTGGTCCAGGCAAATATTGCGCCACAGGAAACAACCATTTTTTTCTATCATGGAAGCCTGGCTTCCATCAGCTAAGTCCATGGAGGTGGAGGTACGCCACAGGTTCAGAGAAATCCTTGTTAATCTTGTTCCCTTATATATATATATATATATATATATATATATATATATATATATATATATATATATATATATACACCAATGGGTCCAACACAGATGAGTTTGTAGGAGTTGGTGTATGATCGACTGAATGTGTATTGCAGTTCCGATTGCCAAATCATACATCGATATTTCTTGCTGAACTTTTTGCTATTGATAAAGCTTTAGATTTTGCACTATCGACGACCTACGATATATATATATATTTTTTTTTTTTTCTTATAGACTCATTAAGCTCACTTAAAGCGATCAAATCATTCTAAACCTCTAAAAATAAATTGCTAGGTAATATCATATGTAAACTACATAGTGAGAAAAAAGTACCAGGCCACTCTAGTATTTATAGCAATGAACAGGCTGACACATTAGCAGGTCAACTGATGATCTTACTTAAAAACGTACCATTCACTCATTTCTTTTATCAGATGAAACAGTAATTCATAAAGTAATCACTCTTCTAAAGGAGACAACACTTTCTTACCTTATCTAGATTGATATAATGAATTGGATCCGTTGGCTTAATTATCTTGGCCACACGCTTTGGCTGATAGCCATATAATGAAACAAAGAAAGAAAAAAAAGTAGGCAGCATGCAGCACCCTGTGACCTCCGCTTTCCATTTTTTTCTATCCTCGGTGCTGTTCTCATTTTTTTTACTCTGTGCTGCTCACTTTACCCCTTTCGTTCTCTTTTTAAGGGTCTTTTAATGGTTTAATGGTCATGACTATGGGATACCATAGCCAGACCAAAGAGTGAATCTTCCAATAAAACAATGTGGGAGACATCTCGTTTTTATGAGAGCAACTGAATAAATGGTAAATATAATGGCTTCTTTCTGCGTTTTCTTTTAAAGGAATCACTTTAATAAATAATCTAAAGGACCAATGGAAGGATAAAAATGAAAAAAAAAACATTAACATGAATAACAATTGATTTATTGTGGAAAACATGAATATCATTATGTTAGATTGGAG
>NC_051388.1:32384803-32392303 GCF_015228065.2 Penaeus monodon | reverse complement strand
CGGCCTAGGCCTTCGTTGCTTCGGAAGGCCTCGAATCCAAGGCCCCCGCCACGCCCCCTGCAGGTCCCCAGGGTGTGCCGCTTGAGTAGATTTGCGTGCGGGGCTGAAAACGTCAAAAAAGAAAAACAGGGCCAGCCCGATCATCCTTCCGCACCGGGGAGACCTCCTTACCAGCGCCTCCACATCTTCGCCACTTGAACAGTGCTCGCCACGGGTACGAGTCCCTTCTTCAAGGGGGCCCATATCCCCTGGCCTGGTGGTGGTGCCCGAAACGGCGTTTCAAACCCTCTGCCACGCGGGTGAAAGAGGCCTGTTGGGATGCCGGCAGATGCCCCAACATTTTCCACCGGGGGGCCCCTTAGCGCTGTTCCCCACTGCAGGCCTTCTTTCCTGCCCACCCGGGGCAGATGCCAGATTTAAAATTTGGGGGCAAATATGCCCCCCAGGCCACCTTCCCGTCGTACTAGCTGGCTTACGCCTCACAAATGTTGGGCCGAGGGCTACGGGGTGGAGAACGCGTGCCGTGAACTAACACCCCCGGGGGGGGGGGAGGCAACGAGGGGGTTTTACCGGGCCGATTTTGCCGCCCCTATACTAAAGGGAGGGGTTCCGTGGGCCCCCAGCCTTCTGCAGCGACCACGGCTGGAACCGCTGCGGGCCCCGGGGGTTTTCCGCCACAGCCCCCAGGCAGCCCCCATAAATCTGACATCGGCATTGTTCCAAACCTCGTCTGCCTTCTCTGCTTGCAACGTTATACCTCGTGACGCCGCCTTTCTCCTTCACTTCCTCCCCCCCCGAACCTCCCCCTTCAGAGTCTGCCCCTCCCCCATCGTTATTTCACGCTGTTGTAAGCCTTGTGGGTGTACTGCTGATTTCATCTTCACAGATCAAGTTTGTCTGTAGCACTGAACAATTTGGGCAAACTGTTCCTCTCCCTTTCCCTTGCCTTCACTCGACGAGAGGGTGCCCCCGTCGCGTGACCTCGTCCCTGCTCTTTCCCCTTTTGTGCCATTTCCTCCGTCATCCCGGCCACAGGAGTGATCAAGTCCATCGGGCCGGCTTCCCTCACTCGTGCCTGCCTAGTCATGCCTCCTTCCTCAGGGCTGCCCCCATCTTTGGAGAACATAAAAATCGGCGCTCTCACTGATAAAATATCAAATCCCACTCCTGACACCATTTGTTACCCGGCCGCCTCTCTCTCTCACAAACCAAGGCACTAGGCAGACGGCGTGCTACCCACAGGGTCGTGAACACAAAACACTCCATGGGGCACCGAGCCCCCACAGCGCCCCGAACACCACGGGGAAACCCCAAGTGGCGGGGCGGGCACGAAAAAAAACGAAAAATGCATCTTTCCCCTTTATTTCACAATTTTTTCCCCGTACATTTTTCATAGGCAAAATAGGGGGGGAAACCACATGTACACTGCCGATACGCTTAAAAAGGGGAACACAAAGTGTATTCGGTCACAAACGGCAACAACGAGGTTTCACAGGAGCAGCACCCAAATGCTCTCTCTTTGGCTTTTTCCTCCCTCCTCCCTCACACCCTTGCTCATGTTTGCCCCAATCCTTCTGTTAAACATGCCCAGGTCTCCTTTTTTAGTTTCACATTTACGCACGGACAAAACCCCCCTGGGGTAGCATATATATATATATATATATATATATATATATATATATAATTATAAATTTTAATTGAAAATTAACAAAAACATCTTCGCAATCTCGCCAGATCCTTTTTGGCTGGGGGCTCGTCCAGATCCTCGTAACCTTCGTCTGAATCTACGGGCGTCCGGGGAGGAGGGGGGCCTCTTCGCCTCCGGGGAATAATACTTTGATGCAACTCCTGGAATTTGATGGGTATGGGCGTCCCGGCAGGGGGCGCCCTTTTCCCTACATCCGGGCAATGGTCCTCCGTGGCGAGTTCCCGGCCCTTTATGGACTAGGGGTTTCCCCGGGAGAGCGCTTTCCACTAAATTGAGGATTTGACGTCTTCCGGGACATCCCTTTCCCAAAACTCCCAAGGTGACCGTTATTGCGCGGGGCCTCCAGATATCTCGGTCCCCTGCTATGCATATCGGGGAACCAGATCATATACTTGGGGGCCAAAAATGTAAGAGAAAAAGAAAGGCAACAGAGAGAAGGGGATGTATAGTACTACTAGCTGTTATTTATATATATTTGCAGTTTTTAATGCTAGTTTTTAATTTATTTTCGTTTTTTATCTAGTTTTGAGTTTGTTTTACTTCACATAAAGAAGAAAATAGAGGTAAGAGGTAAGTTCGAGGGAGGGGGGGGTAAGTGATAAGTTATGTTTCTATTCATTATTGCTTTACTGGCGAGAAAAAGTGGATATTGATTTTTTTTTTTTTTTACGTTTTATTTAGTTGATTTTGTATTTTATTTCTAAATAACTAGGTTAGTAAAGGAAAAAAGTGTAATGAACATTATTATTATTATTATTATTATTATTATTAATACAAGGAACAAATGGTTACTTAACTTTAAATATTAACTAAAAAAAGGAAACTAACAGACTTCGTTTTTATTGATTTTATTAATTCTTAACTTTTATATTTTATTTTATATTTATTTTAATTTAGTTTTCAATTGCTAGGAACAGGGAAAAGTAAAAAAAAAAAAGAAAAGAAAGAGGTTGGGGGGCAGAGTGGCAGAGTGAGTTACATATAAGTTACATAAAACGTGGGTAATGGGTGATGAAGGAGAAAGAAATCTAGACAGAGACAGGGTGAGGATGGGTGAGATGAGATGTGGGATGGGGTGATTGGGGTGTTAGTGGATAGAAGAATAAAGTGGTATAATATAGTATAAATCGGGGGAAGTGAGATTTTGACAACTAGGTCTGACTATTGCAAATGGGTGGGGACGAAAAGGGACCATGTTACATAAATAAACATAAGCAACTATGATGATAATGGTGATAATATAACATAAACATAAAAGGAACAAGAACAAAACAAACAGCAGAAACAAAAGTCGTGGTCAGAGAGAAATGGTACAGGAACAAAACAGAACAAAAGCAAGCAAGCAAACGAAGGGTAAGGGTTATAGTGTGTAAATACGAACATAAAATTTAACATAACGATAGAAGGCGAATTTTTTTTCTACCTTTTTCCGTAGAACATCTCCATCTTGCTCGTCCTCTGACTTGCGTGTCTGCCTTATACAATTGCTCAAGTGCACTCCCATAATTACAGGCAATCGAGTCCGTAGCAAGTTTGTAAGATGTTCCGTCCTTGGAATCTCTCCGTTTATAGTTTCGTCAGCACTGACCCCACGATCACTAGGCGGGCCGAGGCGGGCAAAGTGACGAGACGTGGTAACAGCGCCGCCGAATTTATACCTTTGAGAGACGCCAAGGTGGCCAGCCCTCTCTCCCCCGTGGTTGGCTAATTCGCGTCGCGCACAGGTGAGCTGGCAGAGCCGATGGTCGCTCTATTTGTCGTTGATGTTTTTAGTGCTGTGCGGCGTTGATTAGCCAATCCTTTGGGGATTCTGAGGGTGACTTCTGGTTTTATTTTTTTATTTATTTTTTTTCTCTCTCTCTTTTTAGCCTTTAATAACATAAGGATTAAAATTGAAAAAATCATGGACATGGTCACAGGTCAGGGTCGCTGTGTGTGTGTGTGTGTGCATATATCGGTGTGGGTGTTTCGTGTTCTGTGATTGGTAGTGTTCTGGGCCACCAGGTGTGGTTTGTGTGAGTGTCTGTGTGTTTTTCAAAGATGTTGTTATATTGTTGTCTTTTTTGGTTTTTGCCTCGTCTGTGTATTCGTGTGTTTAGTGGTTCCATGCTGTATGTTCTGTGTAGTGTTTCTGCTGAAATTCGGTCTAGAAATGTTGCGCCGTGTACCCAGAGTAATGCTTTGTTCTGTACTGATTGCATTCGGAATTTTTGTGTGTTTGATATTGCAACCAGTGGGATAGCAGTGTATTCTAGAATGGGTCTGACAGTTGTTTTGTAAAGTCTGAGTTTTGTTCGTGGTGTGCAGCATGAAAAGCGTTTTAGTTTTGGTTAGTGCTGTTTTTGCTTGTGCTATTCTTTGTTTTAATGTGTGGGGTGAAGCTGTGCTTGTGAACCGAAGTCCGAGAATGTTTCCTTTGTGGGTGTATGGAAGTTGGTGTTGTTGATTGTGATTGGTTGTGAATTTCTACGTGCTATGGGTATGAGTTTGAACTTGTTTATGTTTGTCTGTATTTTCCAGTGGTGCTCAAAGGTGTTGATGTTCTGTATAGCTCTTTCTGTTGTTCGTTTCATGAAGTGTTGTGATTTAGAGGGGTGTGTGATAATCTGTGTGATATCGTCTGCATAGGAAATATAGTTGCTGTATGGTGTCGGTTTTAGGCAGATTGGCTGTTATAAAAGGATATAAAGGGGTTGGGGATAAAGCTTCCCTGTGGTACTCCCCTTCTGAGGTGGATGGGGTGCCTAGGTGAGCTCCCAGGCGTATTGTGGCAGTCCTGTCACCCAGGAAGCTACTGAGAAGGCGTGTGAAGTGTGTGGGCAGGTGTAGTTGTGTTAGCTTGTATTTGAGACCGTCACGCCAGACCTTATCAAAGGCCTTGCTGACGTCTCGTAGTTTTGCGCTCGTCTGGTGTTTGTTAGCGAGACCGAGAGCAATTCCTCATAAGCGAGGGCGATGGCGCTCTCGTCCCCCTGTGTGGGCGAAAGCCGTATTGCCTATTGTTGTGTATTGGCTGTTTTTCAAGGTGTGGGATGAGGCTCTGTGTATTACCCCCTCTAGCAATTTTTCCCGGGACTTCTAAGAGTGAGATGGGGTGGTTTTTCCCCCCCGGGTTGGTTTTCCCGGTTTTTGGGTTTTAAGGTGAGGGGGGCTGTTAACTTTCGGGAAATATCCTTGGGCCAGTCTGCTTGAAGATATGGCGTAGTCTGTACATTTGGGGGAAGATGTTCAATGTTGTTTTGTTTATTTGCTTGCCCGGTGTTTTTTTTTGGTCTTTTTGATTGTTTTGGGGTTTTTTCCCTCTGAGTGTTTTGTGTGGAGGGGAGACTGTCCCTGTGGAGTGTTTGTGTGATTTTTCTAGGGGAGAAATCAGATAATGGCAAGGGTTCGCGGGCGCGTTTGAGGCCTGGGAGCCAAGGTTGCATTGACACTTTAAATTTTTTTTCCTTTGCTATTAGGGTGATAATTTATTTTTTGTTATATATATATATATTATAATATATAATTAATATATAATATATATATAAATATATATTATAATATATACCATATACATATAATATGTGCCGTTTTTTTACCTCACCCCGGGGGGGGTTTGGGGCCTTCCGATTAGCTGCACCCCTGTGGGGACGAGAGTATGGGGCCTTACTTGGCGCGGCGCATAAAGAAACACCAGAAAAAATTATGCATTGTCCGGACTTTGACTTGTGTCCCCTTCCGCCTGTGCCCTCCCTGCCCCCGGGATCCCCTTCTCTTTTCCCTTTTTTAAATATCCTGTTTGTTATGTATTTTAGTATAGTGCCTTATAAATAAACCTTTTTGTATGTTTCCTCTGTGGTTTCCTTTGACCTGGCTGCTCTGATACCCCTTTAAAAGTCAAAACTCTAAATTTGCGACCTTGCCGGATCAGCGGTCTGGAAAACGGCACAGAGGAACTACTGCAAAAAGGGTAACTGCTGGGCCTTGAAGACATGGTCTTTTTACTTACTACAGGAGCAGGAGAGGATCACGGAACATGGCTCATTGGGGGAAGAGCAGGTCGCTCGAGGAAAGACGCGGGAAAACTCAATGAAACTCCTGGGAACAAAAGCGGGCCAAGAAAGAAACTGTGCCAAAGGGAACCGTCGAGGGGGAAAACCTTCGGCAAGAGGACAAAAGCTTAGGAGCTCCCGGGGAACACCCGTCGGAAAAAGCAGGCACGGTCAAGGAAGCCTCAGCCGAGGGGTGAAAAAACCGGGGTTAAGGGCCGCTTTTGCATGCCCGTTGTAAAAACTGGGGGTGGGGATGTCCCCCCGGACGACCATTGGGTGGGGTGCCCGCCAAGGATGGTGGGGTCGGGGGTCAAAGGGAAAACCTGCCGTGTCGCCCCCGGGGGAGCCGCCTACCCAGGACCCGCCCGGGGGAGCTGCCTGCCCAAAACGGCCGGTGGAGCCCGCCTGCCCCGACCCCCCGAAGGAGCCCCTCCCAGGGTGACCGGAAAAGTGCTTTCCCAGGAGGGAGGAGGAACTCCCGTCAATAGGAGGACAAAATGGGGGGTTTTCGGGATACACCCAATGACAGTTGGCATGGGAGCCCCCCGAGATTTGGGGGGTATCTATTTTGGGGGATTGCACGCTGAGGGTACCCTGGAGGACTCCTCCCCAAAAGGGCCGGAGGAAACTACCCGCCAAGGGTCCCCCGGAGGAAATGCCTTCCCCTAAGGACCAGGATCTACTTCCCAGGACGCACAGGAGGAGCAACTGGGGGGGGATTCACCGAACTACCCTTGACATGGGGTCCCCCAAGGGTCTGGTGGGCATTGGACTGCCGGAGGGCTGCCCCCGAGGGGCTGCGAGGGCTGCTTGCCCCGGGGCATGCCCAGGAGCTGCCTGCCGAGGGCATGCCGGAGGAGCTCTGCCGAGGACAGCGGGGAGCGTGCCCAGGACTGCCGGGGAGTGCTTCCGGGACATGCCCCCGGGGGAGCTGCCTGCCGAGGCCCGGAGGACTGTTGCCGAGGAATTCCGAGGAGCTGCTGCCGAGGACATGCCCGGGGGGCTGCTGCCGAGGACAGCCGGAGGACTGCCTGCCCAGGACATGCCGGAAAAGGGGCTGCCCGCCCAGGACATCCGGGGGAGCTGCCTGCCGAGGACTGCCGGGGGAGCTGCCCGCCCCAGGACTTTGGGGCCCGGGAAAAGTTCCTCCCCCAGGAACGCTGGAGAAGCTGCCCGGGGGGGAGAGGGGTGGTGAGGGCAAGGTTCAGCAAATCTGACGGGGAGGGCCTGATCGCCGGAAAAGTGTGGGGGCGGAAGGGGAGGTCGGGGCCAATCACCGCCGGATGTGGACTTTAGAGCCTGGTTATCTCGGAGGGTTTTGGCTCTCGGAAAAAATCCCAATTCTTGGGAAAATTTTTTTGAAGAAGGGAATATGTCACAACTGTAAGATTACTCGGGCCTTTGCAAACGGAAAAAAACAAAGTGTCATTGAAAAAAAACTTGTTGCGAGGGCCTGATCGCGCCAGAACCCTTTGCCATTATCGAACTCGAATAGCGTAAAGGTCTCTGCCTTCAGCGGTTTTCTCTCCTTAAAATTGACAGTAAGGGGAAAACAACCTTCCTCAAACCCGCGCTCCTCATCACAGGGGAAAATTTTATAGAGAGGCCCGCAGCTGAGTACATGTAGTGTGCTTTCTTCCTTCTGATCTTTTTCCCCTTTCCCGTGGTCCGACCTACAAAACTCTCGGACTTTTTTATTTGCTGGTGGGGGCGCTTCCTATTTCCCCTTTTTTTTAAAAAAAAAACCCCCCAAGGGTTTGC
>NC_051388.1:32370914-32384703 GCF_015228065.2 Penaeus monodon | reverse complement strand
TTTTGAAGCTATCAGATGTTGCCAGGTTTTCCCCCCATTTGAAAAGGGGAATTTCCCTTTGGGAAAACAGTTCCATTTTGGAAAAATTAGGGTTTATCCCATTTAAATCCCACAAATAACTTCTCAATAATGTGTTTGGCAGGCCCTGTGGTCAAGGTTTGCCCCACACCTTTAAGCTATCCCTTTCCAGATCTTGGGAGAATTTTTTGAGGGGTTGTTACGCATGGAACTATTTTCCCACAGGTTTCCCTTTTGACAGGCTCAGGATTTCTTTCCCTCGGCAAAGGAGGGCCCCCTGAGCCTTTGCTTCAGGGGCATTCTGCTTAGCAGCGGAGGCCCCTGTGGATGTGAGAGCTGGAACTGTCACCATTGAGGCATCTGGAGTCTTGCCTGGTGCCTCTAAAGACCTTATTTTGGGAGGAGTCTCCTCAATAAAATCCCTCACTCCTACTCCGTTTCTGGTGGAATTCACCAGAGGCATTTTCAGAAATTTGGGGGAGGGGTTTTAAAGGAAGTGGCAGAGTGTGTGGGTAAGAAGCAATGGAGGGCAAGGGTTGGTGGGAAGGAGGATGGGCTAGAACAGAAGCAAAGGCCCTACCTAGCTGTGCAAACAGCATACGGGACTTTGCTTTGCCTCTGGAAAACAAAACTTTCTCCTGCTCCTAATTACCAATACTTCTTTTCAAATCTGTACCTTTTACATTGTTTGAAGAAGCTATGAGCTTCTTGCAGTGGTAACAACATATTGGACCTGGACAGTTGTCATCTCTTGATGCCCTTTTGTACCACACTTTACAAAATGCTCTTGGGTGTCCATTTTCCTTAAAACGGCAAGAGTTGGCCCCATGCCCATAACCCTGGCAGTGGAAGCAATGCATAGGGTTGGGCACATATGGCTTTACCGTGAGGTGGTACCATACCAACTTAATGATTCTGGAAGGACTAACATGTTAAAAGTTAGAAGAAGAGCTGTGCGACTGTTCCAAATATCAACTTTCTGAAAATGTTTTACTGGCACTACATTCAAATTTTCTAGTTCCTCTAACAGTTTCTCCTCAGGGAAAACCTCATAAGGTCTCGGAAACAGACAATTCCCTTACACTGATTGAGGGTTTTGTGATGAGAACAAGAAAATTGAGCCCAGGCAGTTTATATCGCACGCGACGGTCACTCTGTCTGGTGAGAAACCTCAACTATAGGCTACCATCCGCTGTGGGGTGATGCGAGGATTTCGTTTACATACTTCAACTATTTTCCAATGTACTCAAAAATATCAAGATCATGATTTTATACACCATCAATGGTCTTTAATATTAGATACTTACTATATGAAATACTTCATATTTACCAGGTAAGATTTCCTTAGTGGATTGAGGACTTTTCCCCTTCTTACCTGGTTTGGGAGCCCGGGAACTATTACAATTCCCATTCTTGCCCTTTGGAAGCTGGAAAGGGTCCAATGTGACAACATGTAATGTTCCAGAGGGTCCTCAGAGAGAGAGCGAGATTTGTAGTACTCATACAAATTAGAATTCATTTCATCATCCCCCCCCCACCATGGAGTCCAACGAGGGGAAGCTATAGTTGGGCTCAAAATCTCCCAACAGCCACAGGGGTAATGGGGAAAAATATACGTAGCCACTATTACAGTACTGATGGCAGTCGCGGGACTATGCACTATCGACTGAACAGTGCCTGCTTGACCCTAGCCATATTTGACCAGCCAACTGACTTGACCGGGCCTTGATCACACCACCCATCTAACCAGAATAAAGGACCAAAGAGGTGTGTTGCTAGCTGCAGGGCGCAGTGTGCAGCATCGCTCAACCTCCAGGACTCTTGTTCCTGGTGATACGGGATCCCACGCACGGCAAACACACATGGGAGAGTACCCCCTGGACCAATATAAAATGAGCCAGGGGTGGGTGCACTATCCCCTCTCTTAGGCCTTTGTGCACCAGGAAGCCATTTTGTCTCATCCCTCATGGTGACCCTCCAGTATAGGTAGCCCTCTGGTCCAGCTCACCAGATCATTGGGAACCCAAGCCCCCTGACCGCAGCAAGGCGGCTTCTGTTAGGGGGGATATCATAAGAGAGCATACTCTTGGCTGGAAAACAAGCCACAGCCCATAGAGCTGAAGTTGATTTCTCTCGTCTTGAATCCCGTATCATGAAGTATCCTCTGACTGGACACCTGGTTCCTCCAGGTATTCCCATGATTCTGCGAAGACAAATTTAGTACCAAAGGAGTCAAGTCATGCCTTCAGAGCACTGTTCAGTGTCCAGGTCTTACACCCATAGAGAAAGACTGGGATCACCAGGGCTCTGAAGAGCCTGTTCTTAATCCTAGTCTAATACCAACAGTGCCAAATACTCCTATAGAGTGAGTCCATAGCGCTGTAGGCCAGACCGAGTGTCAAGTGATCCTTGGTCAGAACCTTCGTCGCTCTGCTCTACACAATCAAGATAAGTGAAGCTATCCAAGAGCTCAATGTTCTCACTACAGACATGCATAGGCTGAACATCAACATCCAACAAGTCCCCAAATCCTGAACCTTGGTCTTGGTCCACTTGACTGGGAATCCCATGGCTCGCCTCCTCACGCAGTGCTTCAAGAGCTATTTCTACGACCTCCAATGTCTCCACTAGGACACTGCATCATCAGCAGAGTCAAGGTCAGTGATACTGAAATTACCAATTGATGCTCCACAGGAACTACAGTCCACAGCACGGCCAAGTATCCAGTCCATAAAAGTATTAAAAGGGTTGGGGCCAAGACACATCCTCCCTCGCCCTGGCAGGCACCAGGAATCCCTCCTCCCCCACTTGACAGCACTCCTGGTATCTGTATACATGCCAGACAGCACACCAATAATCCAGGGGGAATCCCATGGAAACCAGTAGGCTCCAGAGGACTCTCCCGGTGCACTGAGTCGAAAGCCTTCTTGAGATCAACACAAGCTGCAAGCATACCGGCGTTCCACTAGGACACAAAGTGCTAAGACACAGTCTACAGTTGGTTTCTTGGGTGTAAACCAGACTGTTCAGGTCTCTGTGCTCGTAAAAGGTGGTTGTGCACTCGTGCCAAGACCAGATGAGCGAGGACCTTGCCTAGTACGCTAAGCAAAGTAATACCTCTGTAATTACTACAGTTCCTTTGGTCCCCTTTCTCTTTCTAGATAGGGATGACCAAACCCCTTTTCCAGTCAGGAGGAATTGGTACCAGTCTCCCAAAACGGCAGACAGGAGTGCATGGCTTTCCACACTGCCTCATCAACTCTGCAGCAATTCCACAGACACCAGCAGCTTTCCACTCTCAGCCTAGAAACCACCCTTCTCACCTCTTTGGTGGAAGGTGGGGTGCCTCACTGATTGGTGGATCAGCCACTAGTGGCTGTCTGCCAGCCAAAGGGAGTTGTGAAGTCGGGGGATCTACCTCTATAGTTGCTCAAAGTAATCAGCCCAGCGGGCCTATACTCACCCGGCTCTGATACAACACGACCATCCTCTGCCCTCACTGAGCCCAGTTGAGAGATGGACTTCGATCGGAATTCCCTCAGGGCTCGGAAAGGAGGTCGAAGGTAATTTTGGGCAAAATGACCTTCTAACTCCTCCATGATGCCCCTAATGTACCTTTCTTTGTACATTCTGAAAGAGGCCCAAGCAGGGCAAGACAGCTCCCAATGCAAGACATGGTTCCCATCCACTTTGGCAGTATGACTATAGTGTTCTGTGTCTCGTCCAAGACTCTTGCCCAGGTCGGGCCCAAGGCACTCTCAGCATTTGACAGAGTTTCCACCACTTAAAGGTATCCCACAGTTCAGCAGGGTCCTGTAGAGTGCCAAGTACTCAGACTGCCACTGCATATCCTGGGCCATCTCCTCACTCAGCACTCCTAAAAACTCTACAGTCAGAAGGATCCTCAGGAGTATTCACAAGAACATAGTTGATGTCTTTAGCTACAATGCCAGTATTGGAGTACCAAGTCCAGCGGTGTAAATCTCGTCTCTCCTACCACGATCCCGCAATCCTCAGCCTCCTAGATCTTGCAAAGTCTAAGAGTATGAGTTATGATATTCTAGTACCAGAGCCATAGGGAACAATGCATAGCTGTATCCTCCCTGTCAGTGCCAGTGACCGCATTGAAGTCCCCAATACCATATGGGTGTCCCCCCGGGGACACTGATCACACTGCAGAGTCAAATTTGGTGTTGAACTTCTCTTTCTCTTCGAGCTCACTTCCCTTAGTAGAAGCACAGACTGCCACTAGAAAAATAAAGCTCAGAGTGTGCTTCATTCTCACAAGCAGAATACGCTCGTCAACAGCCAGAGACAGCCACCGCAACTCACCCAAACACGCATCATTGCCAGAGCAGTAGTAGGTATTGTAGTGACCCCAGACCATCCCAGTCTGGAAATACAAGAGTTTCCCCTGGAGTTCTGACCGAATGCCACGCCGACCACGTGGAGACAAATGTTACCTTTTGTATTTCATTAATATGTGTTTTCATTGTTTATTATATATTTTTTTGGGGGGGGGCTTTTATGAACCTCTTAACATTTTAAAAACGAAAATATAACCATTTCTTTGCTAAATACACTTTAAGCACTCTTTTAGTCTTGGCCAAAGAAACTTGCGTAAACATTTTATTAATTCTATTCTGGGTTTTTAACCCTTCCTTTTAAAGGGGTTATCAATACACAAGTATTTTAACACCTGAGGGCCTGTTACATCATCTAGGGAGGGGGGAAATAGGTTGTCCGTTCCCGGGCCAGTTGCTAGCCCATTAATGGAATACTTGCTAGGGGTCTGTTATATTATATAGCTCGGGGGAACGAGCGAAGAGAGAGGTGGGGTAGCCTTGTCTGGGAAACGTCTTTTGAGCGGCGAAGTATCCCCGGCGGAAGCTAATGAGTTGGGTGTTCCTGTCGCGTCGTAAGGACGAGGTTTTATGGCGGTAAGATGGGATTTCTATGTTTTTTTAACATTTATATATTAAACAGAGCTCTGCCGTTAGTTTTTTCATGGTTTTATCTTCGTCATTTTTTTGTACTTTTTCAAGCTAATTTTTTTTGTTTTTTCCCTGTGTTGGTACTTTAATTTTCGCTTCCTGGTGTGGTTTTAAGTGTATTACTTTTAAAGTATTTTTTTTATCAATAAAGGTGTAATTTTCGTGAGTGAAATTCCTCTTTTAATTGAAACCCTTTTCAGAGACAAATGATACCATAATTTGGCTACCTGTGGCAAGCAATTGACTTCCTTCTATCAGCCCTTCAGGCTGTTAATCACGTTAACCACGCTTACCAGACGGAAACCCTTGTGAATTAGGTCATTCTTCCTTTCTTACACACATGCTTCCTTTTTATCTTTTTACACTCCTTTAGAGGTCTCCTCCTTTCGATACATGTATAGTTCCTGGACGTACTAACCAGGTGTGGCAGCGACTAACAACCTAATTAACAAGGGTAATTAAGAGTAATTAAGTCAATCACTACAGTAAATAAACCCACTACTGGTCTCAACCATACTAGGCAGTCGCAGCAAAACTAGCAGCAACAGCAATCCCCAGCCTCCAGCTCCCCGGCAACAAAGGCAGTTAATCATCCTCCAAGAGACTGAGGATTTTCCAGGCCACTACACGGCATGCTCAACGCAGATTGACTTCATTTGTGGAACTCCGGCGATGCCTCGGCACAACCAGACAACCTCCCAAGAGGCAGAGTGGGGGCCGGGGGGCCATTCCCCCATCATGTAACCTAAGGGTGCAGGATTCCTTGGGTGGGTTTGCCCTGCACCGCGTCTTATCAGGCTCGGCATCCTGATCAGATAAGTACTGGTTGGGATGCCAGCAAAGGATCAGGAATCCCCGGCCGCAAAATCGGGGTCGAAGTCACCTCCTCCAGGGCTGGGTTCCCCAGCCTGACCCCAACCCCTGACGGGGAATTGTCTGCTAGCTAAGGGCTGGGACGCAGAACTGCCTGAGGGCAGAATGTTCCTGCTATACCGCCCCCTAACGGAAACTGCCTTGCCGCTGTGGGGGGGCTTGAGGTCCCAATGATCTGGTGAGCCGGACCAGAGAAGGGATGGTGCACCGGCCCTGGCTCATTCATCTTGGACCAGCAATGTGTTGTCATGCCTGGCATCTGGTATTACCAAGAGACAGGAGCCCTGGAGGTGAGCGATGCTGCACAAATGCACCTGCAGCTAGCAACACACCTATTTGGTTCTCTCCTCTGGTTAGATGAGTGGCTTGATCAAGGCTTGGTCAAGTCAATTGGCTGGTCAAATATGGCTAGGGTCAAGCAGAAAATGTTCAGTCAGTAGCACATAGGTCCCGCGACTGCCATCAGTACTGCAATAGCGTCTGCGTATATTTCTTCATTACCCCTGTGGCTGTTGGGAGATTCTGAGCCCAAACTATTGCTTCCCCTCATTGGACCTAGCTCTCTCCCTGATGTTCCCTCTGGAACATCACATATTGTCACTCTGGAACCTTTCCAGCTTCCAAAGGGCAAGAATGAGAATTGTAATAGTTCCGGGCTCCAAAATCAGTAAGGAGAAAAGTTCTCATCCAATAAGGAAATCTTACCTGGTAAATATGAGGTATTCATATAGTAAGTACCTAGTAGTGAAGACCATTGAAGATCATGGATCTTGATATTTTGAAGTACATCGGAAAATAGTTGAAGTATGTCAACGTAATCCTCGCATCACCCCACAGCGAGATGGTAGCCTAATAGTTAAGGTTTCGTCACCAGATGAGAGTGACCATCTGCGTGCGATATGCAACATTCCTGGGGCTCAAGTTTCATGTTCTCACAGAACCCTCAATCAGTGTAAGGGAATTGTCTGTTCCTAAGACCTGATGAGGTATTCTGGGGAGAAAACTGTTAGAGGAACTAGAGAATTTTCATGTAGTGCCAGTAAAATGTTTTAAGAAGATAGTTGATGGTTTGGAGCAGTCAACACCAGCTCTCCTTCTAACTTTAACACATTAGTCCTTCAGCATCAGCCAAGTTGGCATGGTACCACCTCAAGGTAAAGCCATATGTGTCCAACCCTATGCGGTGCTTCCACTGCCAGGGTTATGGGCATGGAGCCAACTCTTGCCGTTTTAAAGAAAATGGACAACCAAGAGTTTGTGTGGTACAACAGGTCATCAAGGAGATGAGAACGTCCAGGTCCAATATGATGTGTACCACTGCAAAGAAGTTCATGAAGCTTCATTCAAAGCAATGTAAAAGGTACAATTTGAAAAAGAAGTATTGGTAATAAGGAGCGAGGAGAAAGTTAGTTTCCCAAAGGCAAAGTGATGTGCCCATGTGCTGTTTGCACAGCAGGTAGGTTCTAGGCCCATCTCTTCCACTAACCCTTGCCCTCCAGTGCTTCTTACACTACACACTCTGCCACTTCCTTTAAACCTCAGTCCAAAATTGCTGACACTGCCTATGGTGAAATCCTGAGCCTGTCCAAAGAAGCTGTGGAAACTAGTTCCACAGGTAAAAACCCTTAAAAGGATCCTGGAAACGGACAGACTAAAAGTGTGGGTCAAACCTTGACCACAGGTGCTGCCAAAAACTTATGAAGAAGTTATCTGAAGAATGGATACCTATCCAATGGAATTATCATATTCATGCAAAATGGAAGAACTGCAACATTGGATAGCTACAGTAATCCAGTTTGTTTATGCTTACTAGAGATTATGACCTGGGAAAATCGTCTCATTTCCTCAGAGAAGATTCCAAGTTCAAGCCCATTATGGGACCTTTGACAATGGACCTCATGTAGGAACAGCAGTAATGGTACGTCAGGATATTCCCTTCTAGGCCATCCTGCCTGCAGTGAAGGCTGTGAGAATAGGCTTGACACGACCTTACACTGTTGCATCAATCTACCTTCGTCCACAGAATCTCAACATAAATGATTTGGAAAATCTACTAGAGCAGTTGTCACATCTATGTCTACTCAATGGTCATCACCTCTGGGGAGACACTTTGTGCAACCCTCAAGGAAAGGCCTTGGAGTCCTTGTTCTTAAGAGTAGATGCATTTACTGAACAGTGACACTCCCACACATTTCCAAATTAAAACTGGGATATCTCCAATATAGACCTATCAATAGGCTCACCAGATTCACAGTTGAACTTCACTTAGCAGGTATGGAAGACTTACATGGAAGCGACCACTTCTTGTGATCCCGTGTTCTTTGTCCTATGATCCCGTGTTGCTCGCGTGTTCTGTGTTCCTGTGATCTGTGTTTGTTCCGTATCCTGTGTTCTTGTGTTTGTCCGTATTCTGTGTTCTCATGTTGTTCTCGTTTTCAGTGCTCATGTATTCTCGTGATTATTCCCTTGTTATGTGTTCTCGTGTTTGTTCCCATGTTCTGTGTCCCTTTTGCTATTTTTGTTAGTCAATGTGGTGCTCCCTTATTTTTTGTAATGTTGTCGGATAATAAAAATCGACACTGCAAGGTTATTTTCCTGTAACTCTATAGGATTTTTATCTAGATAATGAATAAAATCAAATCAACACAAATGAAGTGCAACAAAACGAGATCTAAAAGAATAAATAAATAAATAAAAGAACCTTGGATTATTCACAGTATATATGTATATGTATATACAAACATTCACACACACATTTATGTGTATATATACATATGTATATGGGTGGGTGCTTCATGCTCAAAGTGATGTGAAGCGATGGTGTGGTAGCCTAGATAGTGTTAAGTGCATGCATGCCCTCTCGCTTACACCTGCCACCACTGGATACCCTAGTGTGAAAAAGGGAGCAGCTCTGCATAAGCCTCCCCTGCCATTTCAAGCCTCTCATCATCGAGACTTCTGCAGTGCTTCCTCGTGGCCACATGTGGATACTGACCAACTTGCAGTCACAGGCTAAACTGTGGGGGATCTCGGAACAGCAGGAGGCCCCAGAGGTACAGAGCCATGGTCACCAGTGTGTGGACATGCCTTGGCTTCTTATGAACTCCGGCCCCTTAATCCCCCTGGGATAATTGGGCGCTTGGGGGTGGTGGGTCTTGCCAACTATCCTCCTCCCAGATAACTCACCAGCAGTGATCAAATGGATGTGCTAAGGAGGGGTGCAGTCCCTCCCACCCAGCAAGCGAGGCAGCTGTGGGTACCGTTGGGAGGGCAAATGTGGGGCACAAGATGGGAACGAAAGTTACATGTTCCCCCTGTGCCCCGGCAGGCGCCAACCCACCATAAAGTTTGTGGGGCAAACCCCTGGGGAACCCACAGCTGCTAACCCCCTTTTATTAGGGGCAGCATCGGCGGGAATGGGAGGTGGGTACACCCGAGAAACCCAACGAGGCTTAACCTCAAGCAAGCTATCCGGGTATCGCTGGAAACAGGGGTTTTGTGGCAGGCGAGGGGTTATCCTGCTTCAAGAGAATTGGGAGAATTTGGGGTTGGTG
Organism: Penaeus monodon; assembly: GCF_015228065.2. Lineage (NCBI taxonomy): Eukaryota > Metazoa > Arthropoda > Malacostraca > Decapoda > Penaeidae > Penaeus > Penaeus monodon. The sequence goes on along the minus strand of NC_051388.1, from coordinate 32,375,264 downwards.
GTACCCTCTAAGAGGGAGAAGTCCTGGCGTGGATGTGATGGGTGGGTACCTCTACTAGTCAGGCCAGCTAGTCATCACCCCCCCGGGTTACCCCCCCAAGGGAAAGCCGTTTTCCCGGGTGGGGGGGCTGAGGTCCAATGTTGGGTGACCGGACCAGAGGGTACCCATACTGGAGGGTCACCAGTGAGGGATGAGACAAAATGGCTTCTGGTGCACAAAGGATGAGGGGGGATGGTGCACCCCCCCCTGGTTCTTTCCCATTTGGACCAGGGAAACCCCCCCACGGTGTTTGCCGTGCGTGGCTCCCGTTTTACCAGGAGACGGGAGTCCTGGGGGTTTGAGCGATGCGCCCGTGCGCCCTGCAGTAGCAACAACCTTTTTGGTTCCTTTATTCGGGTTTAGAGGGTGGTTTGATCAATCAATCGGGGGCCAAATAGGGTAGGGTAAAGCAGGCACTATCAGTCGGTGCGCAAGGCCCCGCGACGCCTCAGTAGTAAAGGGTGCGAATTTCCTCATTCCCCCATGGGATGTGGGAGATTTTAAACCCCCAATTTTATAGCCCTCGTTGGATCATGGTGGGGGGGGGGGGTGGAAAATGAAAATTCAAATTTGTATGGTATAAAATTTTTACAAAGATCTAGCTCTCTCCCGACGACCTACGCAACCCCCCGACTTTCCCCTCTGGAACATCACGTATTGTATTTGGAACCTTTTTCAGCTTCTAAAGGGCATGAATGGGAATTAATGGTCCCGGGCCCCCCAAACCCAGGTAAGAAGGGGAAAAAGTCTCCTCAACCCAAAAGGAAACTTACCGGAAAATTTGAAAACTTTTTATAGTAAGCAGTAGTGAAGACCATTGATGGGTATCAATCTGGTTTGTTTTTTCGAAGTACATCAAAAAATTTTTAAAGAGTCAACGTGATCTGCATCACCCACAGCGAGATGGTACCCGATATTTGGGGTTTTGTACAGAAGAGAGGCCCGCTGCGTGGAATGTGCATTCCTGGGCTAAATTTCATTTTCCCCTTCACAAAAACCAATCGGTGAAGGGAATTTTTTTCCCCGAGCCTGAGAGGTATTATGAGGGAAACTGTTAGGGAATAGAAAATTTTAAGTATTTGCAAAAAAACGTTTAAAAAAAAATTTGATGGTTGGAAACGTCGACCCCAGTTTCTTCTAATTTAACCGTTAGTTTCCAGAATGGATAAGTTAGCAGGGTACCCCTGAAGGTAAAACCCATAGTGCCCAACCCCCTATGCGGGTTCCACTGCCAAGGTTAGGGCATGGAGAAAAACTTTTGCCGTTTCCCGAAAATGGGCCCCCAAGAGTATTGTAAGGTGTGGTCACCAAGGAGTTGACAACGTCAGGTCAATATGTGTTCCACTGCAAAGAGGCTCATGAAGTTTCTCAAAGCAAGTAAAAGGAAAAATTTGAAAAGGAAGTATGGTAAAAAGGGCAAGGAAAAAGTAGTTTTCCAGAGGCAAAGGGCGTCCCCGGTGCTTTTTGCACAGCCCGGGAAGTCCTTTGTTCGGTTCTAGCCCCTCCCCTTCCCACCAACCCCGCCCTCCAATGTTTTTAAAACACATTGCATTTCCCAAACCTCAGCCCCCAAATTTCTGACACTGCTCTGGTGAGTTGTTCCACAGAAAAGGGGGTAGGAGGGGGATCTATTGAGGGGGATCCTCCTCCCCAAAATAAGGTCTTTTGGGGCCATAAGAAGGTCCAGAGGGTCAACGGGGAAGCCCAGCTGCCCCCCAAACCAAGGGGCCTTGGTAGGAGAATGCCCCTGAAGTAAAGGCCAGGCACGCCCTTTTCCCAGGCAAAGGAATCCTGAGCTGTGCAAAAGACTCCCGTGCCACAACACCCCAGGGGTTTGCTCCTAGAAAAATGCCCCCGAAACAAAGGCTCAGGTCCGCTTTTGCCCCGGCAAAGAAATCCGAACCTGTCCAAGGGAAACCCTTTGGAAAAAATAGCACCCCAGGCAAACAACCCCTAAAAAGGGATCCCCGGATCCGGAAAGGGCAGCCCAAAGGTGGAGGCAAACCCTTTACCCAGGGCTGCCCAAAAACCTTATGAAGAAATAATAACCTAATCCAATGGAATGTCAGGGGAATTTATGAAAAGGGGGAAAAACGAATATCCAAGCTCAAAATCCAGTTTTTGAGTCACAGAGTTTTGACCAGGGAAAAAAATCCCATTTTCCCCCAGAGGATTCCAAATTCAAGCCCCTTATGAGACCTTTTACAAAAGAAACCCCCTTTAGGGTAGCAGAATGGTCGTCAAGATATTCCTTCAGCCTCCACCGAGAAACACGCAGGTGCAGGGGGAGAAAGGCTTGAACGACTACACTGTGCATCCATTACTTGCCCCAAAAAATCTCAAAAATAATGATTTTGGAAGGTTTGGGGAGTTGCAATCCATTTTCTCTTTCGAGATTTTAATGGCGCTTCCCTGGGAGCACTTGTGAAAAACCCGGGAAGGGCCTTTGGGCCTTTTTTTAAGAGTAGATGCAGTTTTATGAACAGTGACACTCCCCACATTTCCAAGTTCAAACTGGGACTTTCTCCAATATAGACCTATCAATGGGGCTCACCTGTTTCACAGTTGAACTTCACTTGGCAGGTCATGGAAGATTTACATGGAAGCGACCATTTTCCAATAATTTGGAGGAGGTGAATTGGTTTTCCCAGTCAATGGAGTGTAGAGATGGCGACTTCAACAGGGCAGACTGAAATCTTTTTAGATCACTGCAGTATTGAAAGGGATTGTTAATGATTTCCAGTGTGTTCTAGTTTGCTGTTAATCATTCACATCACGAATTCATCTTGCAGCAGAAGCATCCTTTCCCCAAAAGTAGGGGGACATTACCGTCGACCCCCAGTACCATGGTGGTCGGGACGAATGCCAACAAGCTGTCAGAGAAAGGGAAAAACTGCATTAAGGCAGTTGAAACGACGCCCCAGCATTTGTAACCTTGATCAGTTAAAAAAAAGACCTGAGCCAAGGCCAGGCGAGTGCTAAAAGGAGGCTAGACGGATGTCGTGGAGACAGTAGGTCTCCTTGAAAAACTCTGGGACTCCCTTAGCATGGGTGTGGGACAAGGTGCGTAAGTTTGTTGGAAAGAGCACATCCAAAATCACAACCTGCTCTGAAGATAGATGACATAATCATCACAGACAAAAAAGATATTGCTAATGAGCTAGCTAAACCCATGGCAGAGATCTTCTCGGAGCATCTTACATGCTCGATTCTCCACTCTTCGTGCGGAATAGGAACAACACCCAGTGTCGTTCTTTAGTAGGACTGCAGCAGAATTCCATTCAATTTGCCACTTTTGCGCAAGGAAAGGGGACTCTGCTTTACAGCTCTGCCGTAAGACTGCCAGGAAGTGACGATATTCCATATCAAATTTATATCTCACTTACCCGGGGAGCTCCCCGAAGTTCCTGTTGGACCTATTCAATAGGATCTATAGGGAGGGCACAGTGCCATCCACATGGAAAGAGGCTATAATCATTCCTGTTCCCAAACCCGGCAAAGATGCGGTGAGCAGAGGGTGCCTTGGCCTTTGATTTAGCTCGCTATCCCACTGATACCAACATGCGCTGGCACCCCAACCCCAGTTATCTTTTTGCGTGTTGCATCAGTGCAAGCCAATCTTGAACCTCCCTTAATACTGGATGTAATGAGTTTAAGCTATTGATTGCTTGCAAGGCACTACGAGAGTCACAATACATCACAATAGAATGGTTCGTAAGTTCTCTAGTCATCTTAACGCCCGCAAGGATGGCATGTAAATCTGCAGTAAAGATCGAGGCTGCTAGAGAAAGGGCTGCCAGATGCAGTCTTCCTTCTGCTCACGCTGCAAAGCCCACCATTTTCAGATTTTTAAACCCTCTGTATATATTGCCCCTGATCCTTGGTACTTAGAAATATGCTGCAGAAATTTCTTTTTGACTTCTGCTGCTGATTTCTCCCAATTCCGACTAAAAACCAGCTCGACTTAATTAGTCAAGGGGGGAATTGGGGAATTCCAACAGCCAGAACCTAGTGAGACTCAAATTTAGATCTTCACAAGATTCCTCATTCTCCTACCATAGGAACGGTATCCTCAAGGTGGTGAAAACCAATCTGGATGTAGGAGATCCCGGAATCCTTTGTAGTTTGTGTAGTAAATCAGGTTCATGTAGTCCGGTGTAATGAAAGAGGTGGTTTCCACTCTCAGCATACAGGGATTCCACAGGTGAAGGGCCTGAAAGCCCCAGTACAGATTCTGAGAGTCATTATGAACTGAGTCAAACATCCGGAGAACCGTGGGAGTTGGAGAAGATACACTCACAGCCCTAATAA
>NC_051388.1:32364322-32370814 GCF_015228065.2 Penaeus monodon | reverse complement strand
CTGGGGAATGACATGCGAGTATATCCCGAATCTGAGGATGGTGTCAGAAAGTGAGGCGATGCAGGCGAAGATGTAATTCCAATGCCCATCTATTGTTTGGGAATCAAGCCATCAAGATTAAGTTAAAAGTTTTGATCATTTGATTTATATTTAAAACGACTCCCAGTCTGCTTGTTTATACCGGAAAGATCGTCTTTCTTTTTGTATGGTGATGTGGAAATTTTGAATTATGATGGGTATTTAGTTTGAACCAACGTCCGGACCGGGTTGTAGGTGTGGGGTGACAGGCAAGTACTCCCCTGTTCCCGAAAACGAGATCATGTCGGCCCTTTCCTCAATTTGTGTATGAGGTGAAGAAGTCGGGTCCTATGTAGTGCAGTCTTTTGGTTTCAAAAATAGAAAGGTGTGCCAACCGTGTGCCTGGTAGTGCTGTGATGTAGTGTCATGTGAGTAGCATTGTTTATCTCCGGCAAAAAGATGGGGGGTTTTGTTTTAATTGAATAATTTGTTGAAGTCTGCAAGAGGCAAATTAGTTTTTTGGTTTTATGTAAACAGTGCGAAAGGATAATAGGGCCCTGTGGGGTGAATACCTGACTGCCATGAAGTAGGGTGGTGAATGAGAGGGTGAAAAACTCACGAGTGATGGTGGATTTTATGAGCATAGAGGACCCCATTTGCAATCTGATTGCTTGGAAGTGTAACCATAGTGCCAAAATACTATAGCATAGGACCACATCCAGATGTTCTTGTTCTAGAAAGTCGTAGAAAATATTACGGATCAAAAAAAATTACCTTACATTTGTTTGAACGATTGTTGGCATGCCACTCAGGGTAGAGCCATTTTATTGGGTTTACCTTGCGTGGCGTTACCTAAATCCCGGTAGTGGCCCCGTGATCGAACCTCGATCAACGGTTCCTCGAGGTCAGGGAAAGAGTCCTGCGAGCAGGACACAGGGCGGAAATCCTGGGAATCGGCGGACCAATTCCCAATACTCCGCGCTGTCCCAAGCGCCCCTAGAAGGGAGACGGCAACGGCCTCGACGTCGATCTCGGGGCCGCTATTCCCGTCGTCAAGGATGGTGTCATCCATACGAGACGGGCGAGGCTGCGGGGATAGGGGATCCTTTTGTCTTTTTGGCGTGCTTGTTAGGTGGTGAGATCTGTTTGCGCTTGTGTTCAGTGTTTTTATAGTGTTAAGTGTTGTGCAGTTTCTTTTGGGTTCGTTGTGGTGGTGATTGCTAAACGAGGTGTCTTTGTGTGGAGAATGAGGCTCTGGGTTAGTGTTTGTCACCTCACTTTGCTGTGGGTTTTTGATGTTGTAGCATACCCAAGGATGTATAAATTTTCGTCTTCGAAGATCTTCTCTGGGATAACAATTTCTCTGTAACATGATAAGGACAATGTTTGCGAATTTCTTTGCATTGTATTTTGCAGCAATGAGAGCTAAGTGTAAGATGGCTTGTATTTTTGGGTTTGTGTTAGGTGTAAATATGGTTTTTGAATTGGGGAGGTGGAGGCAAAGCTGTCCTGGAGGTAGATGCAGGTCGTGGGTGTGCTAGTCGGGCAGGTAGTGTGGCCCGCTGTTGTGGCGGTGAGTGTTTTTGTTTTCCCTAATCCGATATCGTTTTGCTTTGTGTATTTCTTGCGTTTGGGGCAGGATCCGCTAACTGCAACGTGCGACCCCCTGCAATTACAGCATTTGATGCTCTCCTTTGCATTGGCGAAGAAGTGACCTTTGCCACCGCAACGAGAGCATCTCTGTGTGTGTGTACATGTGTGTTTATTGTGTTCGTACCAGTAACAGTTAAGACATTGTTCAATGTAAAATAAAGCACTTTAGTTCAATATCGTAGGTTGGGACCGATGTATTAAACATCATGATCCCACATGTAAGAAGTTTCTGGGCTCCTCTGGGGCAGAGACACTATCTTAACGATCGTGACTCGGGAGGCTTGTAAACATCAAGGACAGTGACATCGTTCTTGGCGGATACTTTCTTACTTATAATGAAACCTCTATACATGATGAAAGCAAGATTGCCGACCATGACACGGCAAACAATATTAAAGAAGAGGGCATCTACCTCTTCAAACTATATGTCGCACCTGGCAAATTGAATTTGAACTTTTCACCCCGGTGAGACAATGCATGAATTGTTACGCATAGGACATCTAAAGTCCACTGCAAAGAAAAAAAAAAAAATGCTTGAACTTGGTGGGGCACACCGTAACATTTGCAAACAGCTGCCCATCCGAAAAGAGGCTATCAAAACCTTCAAGAGAAGGATGAGAGGGAGAAAATAAAGGATGTTAGACCTCTAAAAAGCTGTAGCACAGAGGGCTGCACAAGCAAACAGTGCAAGCAACTACAAAGGGAAACCTCTATAACCAGGTCGCCAAGACTTAGGGAAAAAAAAGAGAAAAACAAACCACAAAAACAGAGCCCACGAGCATCTAGCCTCCCCAACAACCTGTCAAAAGGAAATCATAGTAGTCTTGCTGCATGCACACCTCCAAAACATCATAAACCCTGTCCCGAAGTTTAAAGGGGAGCACGCCAGAGGCCCTAAAAAGGAATACCTCCTTGACCTCGACCTAGGGACGCGGGACTCCTGGGGGACCTTAGGGGGGGGTTTAAAACACACACCCCCAGTCAGAAAGCCCTCAGAGCGGCTTCACATATCCAAACTTTAGAAAACACAGCTTGAGCAGATCTCTCTAAACTACCCCTGCAAACCCTGCAACCCCAGCTCCGACCCCTCAGTCAGGCCAAAGAAGCAGCAAGCTGCCCGAAAGGCCATCAACTTCCAAAAGGGATGCCTACCAGTATCACAAACTGGCACTGCATAAAAGAAAACACTCCCAGCAGAGATGGCAACCCCAATCTCAGGTCGATCCTTATGATACCGAGGACCATGACACCTCTTTTGTTGGGGATGATGCTGGAAAGACTTATGGATGGCCACAGTAAAAGACCCTAAATTTTTTATGGAATAAGACTTAAAAAAAAAAGAAAAAAAGGAAAAAAATCAGACAGACGGGAAAAAATCGGACAGGAAATTAAAAAAAAGGACGAAATTCAGGTGCTTTTGTCTAAGGAAGAGCAATATAGCATGGTCATAGCTGCTAAACTTCACGAACACCTTATACGGGGAAACATCCTGGTAACCAACAGGATGAATGAAAGACACCTAACATACCAAAATACATAATAGACATCTTGCAGTAACAATTAAAAATCCAGCTAGAAAACATGAAAAATAATACATCACTACACTCACGCCCCCACAGTCATCCAACACACTGTACTACACTGGACAACACGAAAAAATGAACTCTGCAAACACATATGCTCAATAACACGACTCCACTAAAAATCTACCCATACAGTCTACTTTTTCAAACAAATCACAAGAAAAGAAGCGATGCGTAGCAATTGCGATAAAAAATGATATTTCTCACAAAATATAACTAACTTCATCTCAGACCTTTGGCAGTCGGAAGTAAACATCCCACAAGGACCCATCATACTGGCAACATTCTACGTGCCACCACGAAGACATACATCCCAGAACCTGACATCTTGCAGCTCTGAGGAACAACAAACCAATATACATTATGGGAGACTTTAATGCAAACCACACACTTTTTGGATGCACTTACACAACTAACAACAAAACGAGGTGGGACGCACAACTACACACACAATGCAGAGAACTCAAAACGCAACTAAACACACGAGGCTCCCAGTAATGAACAAACAAAAATGGGAAACCCTTGCACAAAAAACTAGTCAGAACACAAGACACCCCAAGATTTTCTGGAGTTCCTTCAAGAAACTCATGGGGTCAGAAAGACAGCCACATACCATTTACAATGCACCCCGACAGAAGGTTGACTCGGTGGAGGGATGGAGCTTTTCCACAGGGAATTCTGGGCAACAGAATTTCCAGTTTCCCCCCCACCGAGAACGCCCGATTCGATCATACCCAGAGACTGTGGCACACACTTTCTACAGCAACACAGAAACCTAACTCTCCCATAAAACATCATTGCTCTAAACAATACAGAGGACCGTCCCCCTCCAAAACCTATCACCCCAGAAGAAACTGTTAACACCATTACAAACACAACAAAAAACACAACACCAGGAACAAGCACATAAACAACACAATCATTGAACAACTGCCACCCACAATGATCGAGGCTACGTCATATCTTCAATGCAGCACTGGCTACAGGATATTTTCCCCCACAAATTAAACATGCTACCATCACCCCCATACCAAAGACTGATATCACACAGATAATCTCACACCCTTCAAATCTTAACACTTCATGAAACTCACAACAGAAGCGCTATTCAGAACAAACATCACCTTTGAGCACTATTGGAAAAATAAAAGACAAACATAAAAAATTCAAATCATCCACATCGCCCCGCAGAAAACACACAACTCATCACAGTCTATAAACACTAACATCCCATACACAAACAGAGACAACATTCTCGGAATCCACTTCACAAACACAAAGAATCAAACCCCAAACACAAATAACACTCACCAAACTCAGACAAATTGTCATGCTGCACACCACGAACAAAACTCAGACTTTACAAAACTGTCAGATCAATTCTTGAATACACAGCTATCCCACTGGTTGCAATATCAAACTCACAAAAATACAAAATGCAATCAGTACAGAACAAAGACTATTCTGGATACACGGTGCAACATTTATAGACCGAATTCCTGCAGAAACCTACACAGAAAAATGCAGCATTGAACCAAATAAAACACACGAAAAACACAGGGCGAGCAAAAACCTAGGCCCGACTACGCGAACAACAAGACGAAACACTACAACAAACATTTATTGACAAACACACAAATACACGCACAAAACCAACCTGGTGGCTCAGAACATTAACACTCAAAAAACCATAACACCCCCCCCCCCATATACGGACGCCCACACATCAGCTATGACCATTAATAATTTTAAGGATTAACCATAAGGCTACTGTATAATAAAATAATAATAATAATAATAAACAATAATAATAATAATAAAAATAATAAATAAAATAATACTAATAATAATAATAATAATAATAAAAAAAAAAAAATAAATAAATAAATAAATAAAAAACAGAAAATCACCCCAGAATCCTCAAAGGATTGGCTAATCCACGCCAAACAGCATGAACATCAATGGCAAAGAGAGCGACCATCGGCTCTGCCGCGAGCTCACCTGCGCACAACGCGAATTAGCCAACAAAGGGGGAGAGAGGGCTGGCCACCCTTGGCGTCTCTCAAAGGTATAAATTCGGGGGCGCTGTTTCCACGTCTCGTCACTTTGCCCGCCTCGGCCCGCTAGTTGGGCGTGGGATCAGCGCTGACGAAACTATAAACGGAGAGATTCCAAGGACGGAACATCTTACAAACTTGCTACGGACTCTGACTCGATTGCCCGTGATTATGGGAGTGCACTCGTGCAATTGCATAAGGCAGGCACGCGAGTCAGAGGATGAGCAGTATGGAGTGTTCTACGGAAAGAGGGAGAAAAAGAAAAAAATAAAAACTCCTTGAAAAAAAAAAAAAAAAAAAAAAATATTATATATATATATCATATATATATATATATATATTTTATATATATAATAATATATATTATATATATATAATATATATACTGTTTTCTTGTAATCAACCCCTTTCGTTTTCTGTTCTTGTTACATTAATTCCTATTACATTTCTAATAATTTATTACTCACTTTTGGGCTCGTGTTTTAAACACCCAAAATACTTCGTTTTTTGCTTAATTTGTTCAGTTAAAACCAATTAGTTTTGTTTGTTACTTAGTTTATCTCGTTTGTTATTTTATGTATATAATGTCACGTCACACACGCTCTACCTAGAGTCCCCCTCTCTTGCAACCCTCAGATCAAGTTGTCATAGCCTTCAATAGCCCCAAAAATGACAAACGCACCCCCTGATTCGTTCTCCGCAATTATTTTAAATACATCAATTTTCACCATGACTATCAACCTGTTTAACACCCATATCACTCATCTGTTTACCTCATCACCACCCAGTGTTCTTCCTTGGCCCCTCTATCTAGCTTATTTCCCCTTCGTCATCATTATATCATGTCAAGTTTTTTGTTTGTTTTAGTTTCACTGATGCCTTAGTTACAAAATAAAAATAATAAAAAAAGATAATAAAAAAAGAAAATCCGTAAATAATTCTTTCGTTGTTTTTTTTAGCAATAAAGTAAAAATAATCATAAAAATCTTTAAAAATAAAATCCTAAATACGTTCTCGTTTGCTTGTTCAGTAGTTATCAAAATGAAAATAAATAAAAATAATAAAATAATAAAATAAAACAAAAAGACTAAAATTCCACAACACAAATAAAAGTTGTTCTTTAACACATTTACAGCTGCAGTAGAAGTCTAAATGAAGATTTACCTACTGCCACCTTAATT
>NC_051388.1:32344322-32359322 GCF_015228065.2 Penaeus monodon | reverse complement strand
GGATGACTGTGAGGCGTGAGTGTAGTGATGTATTATTTTTCATGTTTGCTAGCTGGATTCTTAATTGTTACTGCAAGATGTCTATTATGTATTTTGGTAATGTTAGGGTGTCTTTCAGTCATCCTGTTGGTTACCAGGATGTTTCCCTGTATAAGGTGTTCGTGAAGTTTAGCAGCTATGACCATGCTATATTGCTCTTCCTTAGACAAAAGCCACCTGATTCGTCCTTTTTTCAATTTCCTGTCCGATTTCCTGTCTGTCTGATTTTTTTTCCTTTTTTTTCTTTTTTTTAAGTCTTATTCCATAAAATTTAGGGTCTTTTACTGTGCCATCCATAAGTCTTTCCAGGCCATCATCCCCAACAAAAGAGGTGTCATGGTCCTCGGGATCATAAGGATCGACTGAGATTGGGGTTGCCATCTCTGCTGGGAGTGTTTCTTTATGCAGTGCCAGTAGTGATACTGGTAAGGCATCCCTTTTGGAAGTTGATGGCCTTTCGGGGGCAGCTTGCTGCTTCTTTGGCCTGACTGAGGTGTCGGGAGCTGGGGTTGCAGGGTTTGCAGGGGTAGTTAGAGAGATCTGCTCAAGCTGTGTTTCTAAAGTTTGGATATGTGAAGCCGTCTCTGAGGGCTTTCTGACTGGGGGTGTGTGTTGAACCACCCTAAGGATCCCCCAGGAGTCAGCGTCCCCTAGGTCGAGGTCAAGGAGGTTATTCCTTTTTAGGGCCTCTGGCGTGCTCCCTTAAGCTTCGTACAGGGTTTATGATGTTTTGGAGGTGTGCATGCAGCAAGACTACTATGATTTCCTTCGACAGGTTGTTGGGGAGGCTAGATGCATCGTGGGCTCTGTTTTTGTGGTTGTTTTTCTCTGTTTTCCCTGAAGTCTTGGCGGACCTGGTTTATGAGAGGTTTCCCTTTGTAGTTGCTTGCACTGTAGCTTGTGCAGCCCTCTGTGCTACAGCTTTTAGAGGTCTAACATCCTTTATTTTCTCCCTCTCATCCTTCTCTTGAGAGGTTTTGATAGCCTCTTTTCGGATGGGGCAGCTGTTTGCAAATGTACGGTGTGCCCCACCACAGTTCAAGCATTTTTTTTTCTTCTTTGCAGTGGACTTTAGATGTCCATATGCGTAACAATTCATGCATTGTCTCACCGGGGTGAAACGTTCAAATTCAATTTGCCAGGGTGCGACATATAGTTTGAAGAGGTAGATGCCCTCTTCTTTAATATTGTTTGCCGTGTCATGGTCGGCAAATCTTGCTTTCATCATGTAGAGAGGTTTCATTATAAAGTAAGAAGTATCCGCCAAGAACGGTGTCACTGTCCTTGATGTTTACAAGCCTCCCGAGTCACGAATCGTTAAGATAGTGTCTCTGCCCCAGAGGAAGCCCAGAAACTTCTCACATGTGGGATCATGATGTTTAATACATCGGTCCCAACCTACGATATTGAACTAAAGTGCTTTATTCACATTGAACAATGTCTTAACTGTTACTGGTACGAACACAATAAACACACATGTACACACACACAGAGATGCTCTCGTTGCGGTGGCAAAGGTCACTTCTTCGCCAAATGCAAGGAGAGCATCAAATGCTGTAATTGCGGGGGGTCGCACGTTGCAGTTAGCGGATCCTGCCCCAAACGCAAGGAAATACACAAAGCAAAACGATATCGGATTAGGGAAAACAAAAACACTCAACCGCCACAACAGCAGCCACACTACCTGCCCAGACTAGCACACCCAGACGACCTGCATCTACCTCCAGGACAGCTTTGCCTCCACCTCCCCAATTCAACAACATATTTACACCTAACACAAACCCAAAAATACAAGCCATCTTACACTTAGCTCTCATTGCTGCTAAATACAATGCAAAGAAATTCGCAAACATTGTCCTTATCATGTTACAGAGCATTGTTATCCCAGAGAAGATCTTCGAAGACGACAATTTATACATCCTTGGGTATGCTACAACATCATAAACCACAGCAAGTGAGGTGACAAACACTAACCCAGAGCCTCATTGCTCCACACAAAGACACCTCGTTTAGCAATCACCACCACAACGAACCCAAAAGAAACTGCACAAGCACTTAACACTATAAAAACACTGAACACAAGCGCAAACAGATCTCACCACCTAACAAGCACGCCAAAAAAGACAAAAAGGATCCCCTAGTCCCGCAGCCTCGTCGTCATCGTATGGATGACACCATCCTTGACGACGGGAATAGCGGCTCCGAGATCGACGTCGAGGCCGTTGCCGTGCTCCCTTCTAGGGGCGCTTGGGACAGCGCGGGAGTATTGGGAATTGGTCCGCCGATTCCCAGGATTTCCGCCCTGTGTCCTGCTCGCAGGACTCTTTCCCTGACCTCGAGGAACCGTTGATCGAGGTTCGATCACGGAGCCACTACCGGGATCAGGTAACGCCACGCAAGGTAAACCCAAGTAAAATGGCTCTACCCTGAGTGGCATGCCAACAATCGTTCAAACAAATGTAAGGTAATTTTTTTCGATCCGTAATATTTTCTACGACTTTCTAGAACAAGAACATCTGGATGTGGTCCTATGGCTATAGTATTCGGCACTATGGTTACACATCCAGGCAATCAGGGGACGGATTGCAAATGGGGTCCTGTATCCTCATAAAATCCACCATCACTCATGAGTTTCTCACCCTCTCATTCAGCCACCCTGACTTCATGGCAGTCAGGTTATTCACCCCACAGGGCCCTATTATCCTTTCGCACTGTTTACATAAAACCAAACACTAATTTGCCTCTTGCAGACTTCAACAAATTATTCAATTATACAAACCTCCCAGTCTTCTTTGCCGGAGATATCAATGCTACTCACATGACACTACATCACAGCACTACCAGTGCACACGGTTGGCAACACCTTTCTATTTTTGAAACCAAAAGACTGCACTACATAGGACCCGACTTCTTCACCTCATACACAAATTGAGGAAAGGGCCGACATGATCTCGTTTTCGGGAACAGGGCAGTACTTGCCTGTCACACACACCTACAACCCGGTCCGGACGTTGGTTCAAACTAAATACCCATCATAATTCAAATTTCCACATCACCAATACAAACAAAGAAAGACGATCTTTCCGGTATAAACAAGCAGACTGGGAGTCGTTTAAATATAAATCAAATGATCAAAACTTTTAACTTAATCTTGATGGGCTTGATTCCCAAACAATAGATGGGCATTGGAATTACATCTTCGCCTGCATCGCCTCAACTATGCTGAGCACCATCCTCAGATCTCGGCATAATACTCGCATGTCATTCCAGCTATCTGAAAAGACAAAACGTCTCCTGACCTGTTTTCGAAGTCGTTTTACTCAAACTTTAAACAGATTAAACCGTGTTCGATGGGACTTATCTATTCTAAGAAGACACATCATCGATAGTCTTGATAACGACCCACAAAAATATTGGACAGATTTAGTTTTAAAAAAAGTAGAATGCATCGGAGTTCGCATTCCACGGGAATTTTGGCAAAAAATTAAACAACTTAAAGGAAGTAACTACCCCTCCTCCCACCTCATTCATAATACCGTAAAAGTTTCAGATACCGTGGATGTTATTAAAATTTTTGAAATACTGGGCCCAAGTTTTCTACCCTCACCCTCCTCATCCCTTGTTCACTACCAGAATTCAAGAAATTGATACCTGGAGTCAAGAGAACAGGGTAGAAACTAACCCAGAGCCAATTATCCGACTGGATAGGCTGGACGACACCTGCGAAATCACAGCCCCCATCTCGTGTGAGGAAGTAAAAGAAAAAATAGAGAGGCTTCCTCGTAAGGCTCCTCACAGATCGGACGCGACGCTCTTATTCACTTTCCTGACAACCTTATACAAGCTTTGACTCACTCTACAACGCCTCTCTCGCTTCCGGATATTTTCCCTCTCCCTTTAAGACTACTTTAGTGGCCCTCATCCCTATGCCACAAAAAAAGACCTGACTGACCCCAAGAGTTACCGCCCTATTAGTCTACTCGAGACATTAGGCAAAATTTTCGAAAAAATCATAAACGCTCGACTAAGGTGGTATCTCGAAGACCATAACCTTCACTCACAAACAATTCGGCTTTCGCTCGCATCGCTAGACACAGGACGCAATCAACATCATCACAAACTACACAAACAACAACAAAGACCGACGACTTCGACACGGTCTGGCATGCTGGCCTGAAGTATAAGCTGTGCACTAAATTTAACTTCCCACCTTTGATCAAAAAGTTACTCTGCAGTTTTCTTGATGACCGCAGATTAAAATTAAAATTTTTAAACAAAGTTTCAGGCACAATTTCAATGCACGCTGGAGTACCTCAGGGCAGCAAACTCAGCCTAACACTCAATACACTATACACAAACGACCTACCAGACCCCACACACACAGACTCACTCAATATCCTCTATGCTGACGACTGTACGCACTTAGCTTAACACAATGCGTTTTCAGGTGTCGTTCAGCGCATTAATGACCGTCTCGAGGTGGGACCATAAGTGGCGTATCAAGACTAACGACAAAAACGAAAGTTCTCTTTTTAAGACCACGGAAACTTCCTCCTTACGACATTTACCTCAACACCTTCGACAGACTACAAGCACCTCTCCAAATCAGATCCTCTTGTAACATCCTTGGTTTAACCTTTGATACCTATTTTCGATTTCATTTGCATATCAATTCAAAGGCCGCCTTGGCAAGAAAAGTTTACATTCGCTTTATCGATTTAAAAGTGCGGCCCCATGCACGAAGCTGCAACTATACAAAACACTGATCAAACCTCTCTTCACATACACACCACTTGCACTCACACAAACAGCATAAACTAACAAGTGCAAACTCCACACAATCTAAAGTGGAGCATGTGTGGCTTCAATACAAAGAATGCCATCCTCCATGCAATAATGCAATCAGGGAACATTAACATTGTCATGCTCAAGGAAACATTAATAGAGGGAACTGTTCGCTTCTCAGGGTATCATGTCTTCATGCTGCCAAACATAGCTAGCAAAAGAGGATTAATCACACTGGTCTGAGCAGCAATCCCTTGCTCCGCAATAGCCGATGCACCGCACTGTGGAGAGGATGTTGAATCTCATTGAGATTCACCTGGCCGGGGGCCCCCTCAAACTGTACAATGTGTACAGCAAGCCAGGCTGTAGGAGCTTAGACATCAGCCAGGTCTGTGCTACTGCAGCACAAGACTGAGTGATTATAGGGAGAGCACAGCACCCCATCATGGCTTCCTGCAGGGTACCGGATGCAGCAAGCCACCACATAGCCAACATGCTTGAGCCAATGTATGTCAAAGGAGGGGTCCTAGACCTCACTTTGGCCACTGGGGCTCTGGTGGAGAGAATTAGATGGTGTGTCGATAAGACTGTCACAAGTGACCAGTATTGCACTCTTACTACCTTCATGGATGCTGGCCCAGCCCCAATGCCACAAGTAAATCCAAGATGGACAACAGACAAGGCCAACTGGCAAGCCTTTCAGAATGCTTTGGCCTACTGTCTTAGAAGCAATGAACCCCCACAGAGTGAAAACGTGGAAGTATTTGAAGCTAGACTTATCAGTGCCATAAATTAAGTAGCCTCACAGACTATACCTAAAACTCGGCCATGGTCCAAGAGTTATTAAGATGCCTGGTAGTTTAATGACGAGATGAATGAAGTCAACCACAGAGTGAACATGTGTAGAAAACATTTCCGAGGGCAAAGAACAAGAGTGAGGCAGGAAAAGTGGCTGGAATCCATTGACCACCGAAACCACCCTTACAGAGCTGTGGCAACAGGTCAGACGAGCTACTAGCCGCTCAGCCCTGAGGTGCACACACCACGACCCTCAATCAGAAGCAAACTGACTGGTGCAGGAGTTCTCTGTGAGAACAAGGAGCAACAGTCTGCCAGCTGAACTGAGGGCAAACCAACAATTCCTACAACCAGGCAGACTTGCTCATATCAGAGAGGACAGCTGAACCTGATAACTCAGATGTTATCTTCTCTCTGAGGGAACAAAGACTAACATACAAAAACATTTCTTGCACAGCCCCATGTTCTGATGGGATCTCGTACCCTATCATATCCCACCTAAGACTGGCAGGTGAGATTGCATTCCAGCAGCTCATCAATAAGTCCTCGGAAACTTCCACTCTACCCCAGAGCTGGAAGAGGGCTATCATAGTTCCCATCCCAGAACCAAAGGAGCCAGGGAAGTACTGCCCCAACTTTCTCTCCTCGGCCGAGAGAATGATACTAAACCATCTCCAATGGAAAATGGGACCCCTACATGAACACCTCCATGGGTTCACAAGGGGCATGAGCACAGCACACACCGTAGCCATGTTCTTAAGCACAATCAGAACTGTCACTTCTGTGGTAGTGTTCCTAGACCTGGAGAAGGCTTTTGAATTAGCAAGTCCTCTTGCTATTCAGGAGACCATAATCCAGAAGGGAATCAGAGGAAAGCCCCTGGCTTGGATAGGTGACTATTTCAGGAACTGAACATCCAAAGTCAGATTCACAGCACATGCCACTAGAAAATAGAACATCTTAGGGTGGGGTCCTCAGTGCAGCCCTTTTCAACAACCTTATGTCCTGCATACTCAATACACAGCTCCCATTGGGGTGCAAGATTACCTCCTATGCAGACGATCTCGCAATCATCTCAACTGGACAACACTGCCTAAGTAAGGCCCAGCACTGTCTGGACCTTGTATCTGAGGAGTGCTGTAGGAGAGGACTGAAGATTTCTGCAGCTAAATCCAAAGCCATGGCTCTGAGACTAAATGTTCAAGACACAAGTCTGAGAATCCAGGGAATGGACTTAGAGTGGGTCCAGGTCTTCCAATACCTTGGAGTAATGATTGACCGGACCCTCTCCTTTAAAAAGGAGGTCCTGTACTTGGTTGACTGAACCAAAGCAAGACTGTCTGTCATAAGAGCAATGCCTGGGAGACACATAGGAGATAGACATAAAGTACTAAGATCATTCTATGTACATGCCATCCGTCCCATTGTGAACTATGCTTCTGTCTCCCTAATTGCTGCAAAGCTGAGATTAAGAGAAAAATTGGAGACAGTTCAAAATGAATCTGCCAGATTCATTCTGGGTACGCCATGATGGACGAAGGCCCTCATGGAGGCAAACCTTCTCCCCCTGTAATCACGAATTGATCTAATGGCAGCTCAGTTCCTTTCAAAGGTCAAATACTCAGATGCCTAGAACAAGACCAAGAGGTGTTTGCAAACAACTCCTGGCTGTCTTACACAGCCATGGTGTTGATACGCTATCAGCTCAAGAACACCTACTTGCCAAGGGCATGGTCTCCCCCCACCCCAACTTTACTGAAGCCCTGCCGTGGGCACAAATCTTGATTGAGTTCTCTGTTATGAGCTTGTTAAGGAGAAAGAATCAATACACCATGCCTAGTCTAAAGGTAGAAGCTGAGAGGGTCATTGCAGTCATCAATCCTCCGAGTAGTGGAACCTACTTCACGGATGGATCAGTCGATCCCTTAAACCACACTGCAGGCGCCGGCTTTGCAGCAAGGGATGCCACACAATCATGAGGGTAACAGACAATACCTCCTCGCTACAGGCAGAGGCAGTTGCGATCATGGGAGCCCTAGCCCACGCGTCCCTGAGGGAAGGAAACGTGGTCATACATACAGACTCCAGGGCAGCCATTGACTGTCTACAGAAAAGCTCACCCAAAGAACTTCTACCTTCTGACCATTGTGCTTACCATAGCACAGAGGATTCTTGCTCAGGGTAGAAGAATAATAAATTGGGTCCCTAGCCACATAGGCAGCTTCACAGAGAGAAAACGAGATCCTCCTCCTCGGCCAGATGGTACTCAGACGCCACAGGCTATGAACCACTGGTGCTCTCTGAAGCAATCAATAGGGGTACCGGAGTCATTCTTCACAGAATCAGACTAGGTTACCAATGCGCATGGCAGATCATAGAGACAATTGACCATGAAGACAGGTGTTGCATGCACTGTGGCGAGCCGAACGCCACGTTGGTACATTACTTACAGAATTGTGAGCACACACAATTTCTGAGACAGGGTCCTCCCACAACAGCCGCCGGGCTGCTAATTAGATTATGTCGCATACTTAGATCATGGCGGCGGAAGCGCCTGCTGGCAATCCCGCTACCACGGTAAGCACAGAGTGTCAGAGAATAAAATGCCATAATTAGCTGACACAGGCCAGGCCATATGTATGAAGGCCCAGGTGAAGCCAGAACTTCGCAAATCTCAAATGAACAACGAAGAATTCGACTTCCTAGCATTACTTGAGGAACTCTCTTTCCTTTAATGGAATGTTGTAGGACTCTATTGGAGAGGTAAACCCCAGGATAGCAAGCAGAAATTAGGGGTAAGGTTCTTAGTTTACAAACGTATAGAAAAGAATATCGTGAATTACATAGTACAAGCAAGAGAGTGGCTTCATTAACAATAAAACTAAACAATAAGTACAAAAAGATTGTTCAAGTCTATGCTCCAACCTGCAGCCACAGTGATGAAGAAATAGAGAGCTTCTATGAAGATGTTCATTTAGCCAGAGAGAGGGTAAAAACCTATTTCACAATAATTATGGGAGATTTTAATGCTAAAATAGGTAAAAAGACAGAAGGAGAAACCGTAGTAGGGAATCACGAATAGGTACTAGGAATGAGAGGGGACAAATGCTTATCAATTTTTGCGGAGGCTCGATCACTCAATATCATGAATATATTCTTCGAAAAAAGACTAGAGCGGAAGTGGACATGGAAGTCGTCATCTGACATCAAAAACGAAATGAACTTCATAATTTCAAATAGTAAAAAATGTAGTTGTTAATAAAGTAACTGTTGGCAGCGACCATAGAATGGTCAGAGGCCAAATTAATTACACCTCGGAAGGGAAAGGAACAAATTCATATAAAAACCGGAGCCAAATTTAGCCAACTTGAAGAGAGTGACAGAATTTAACCTTAACATCCAAAACAGATATGCACTTCTCATCGACGAAGATCTCAACATTGACCAAATGGACCAAATAGTTCAATGACATAATAAAGGAAGCTGCACTTGAAGTAGGTGGCCAGAACGTCAAGCAAAGCTGCAGCAAGTTCTTGGTAGAAACTAAACAGCTTAAACAAAAACGTAGGGTCATGAAAGTATTATCAAACAAGGACAAGACAGAATTAACTGAACTAACAGACTATAAATAAAAAGAAGAGAGAAAATATACGGAAATTCAGTACTCAAATAATAAATGAAACAGTGATCTCATGTACTAGCATGAAAACAACTAAAAGGAGACTCAGAATAAGGAGAAATCAAATATATGCAATAAAGAAATTTGACGGAAAAGTGACATAAAATAAGAATGATAGAAGCGAACACGGTAACTAGAGACGTACCTAACATCACAACAGAAGAACTAAAAAAAGCGATTAAAGGCACGAAAAGAGGGAAAACGCCGGATGAAGACGGAATTAGTATAGTCCTTATAATAAATGCAGGAGAAATTGCATCAGTGAAACTAGCCAATCTTTTTAACAAAGGCCATCTCAACGGAAAAACTCCGAAAGCCTGGGAAAATGTAACATTTATTTTGATACATAAAAAGGGAGAGAAAGGATCTAAAAAACTATCTAAGGATCTAAAAAAAACTATCTAAGGATCTAAAAAACTCCTTTCACTTATTTACAAACTGTTCACAAAAGTCATCACAATGCGCATTTCTGACAGTCTTCATTTTAACCAGCCGAGTAAACAGGCAGGCTTCCGCAGTGGATTCTCAACAATAGACCACAAATAAGAAGAGAAATAAACGAATTCAGGAAACTCCTATGTATGGCATCCATCAGTTACGAAAAGGCATTTGACTCTGCAAATACCAGCAGTGCTAGAAGCTTTTCGAAGACAGGGAGTAGAGGAGGTATACTGTAAAATATTGGAAGATATATACGAAGATGGGACAGCAACCTTAAGCTCCATACGGAAACCGATAAAATTCCAATTATAAAAGGTGTTACACAGGGTGATACCATCGTACCAAAACTGTTTACAGCTTGCCTTGAGGAAATATTCAAGAGGCTAGAATGGAATGGAAAGGTTATCAAAATAGGAGACGAACGCCTAAACAGTCTAAGATTTGCAGATGATATTGTTCTCTTCAGTGAATCTGCAAATGAAATGCAGCAACTCATAAACTATTTGGAATAGAGAAAGTCCGAAAGTCGGACTTAGGATGAACAAGAAAAGGCTAAGATAATATTAAACAGTAGAGTTCAATTCGAACAGATACACGTACAAGGCGAAGCGCTAGAGGTAGTGGACAATTATATATTCATAAGTCAACTCGCACAGACAAACACATCTAGCGAACAGAAAATTAAGCGACACATCAGTCTAGGCTGAAGAGCCTTCGGCAGACACAATAGCATGCCAAGAGGCTCCTTGCCATTATGTTTAAAAAGAAAACCAATGCGTCCTCCCAGTTAGGACCTATGGATCAGAAACATGGACTACAACCAAATTACTGGAAAGGAAACTAATAAGTGCCCAGAGAGGGATGGAGATGTTGATGCTGAGAAATAGCCTAAGAGATCGGATGAGGGCGACGTGGATCAGGGAACAAGCAAAAGTGGAAGATATACTTGTGAGCATCGAAAAAAAGGCAATGGGCAGGTCATACATGTCAGAGACAGGACAATAAAAGAAGTTAACAGACCGGGTTATAGATAACATAAAGAGATCAAGAGCCAGACCAGTGGCAAGATGGCAAGACAAAATAACGAAATTTGGTGGTCAAGACTGGAAACAAAGAAACGCAAGACAAAATTGAAAAAGATTGGGAGAGGCTTATGTCCTGCAGTGGACTGATTCAGGCTGATGATATATATATATATATATATATATATATATATATATATATATATATATATATATATATATATATATATATATATATATGTGTGTGTGTGTGTGTGTGTGTGTGTGTGTGTGTGTGTGTGTGTGTGTGTGTGTGTGTGTGTGTGTGTGTGTGTGTGTGTGTGTGTACATATATGAATATTCACACACACATATACGTCCATATGTATGTATATATTTATTCTATGGGTGTGTGCGCGCGCGCACGTGTGTATTTATGTATTTATGCAGGTATGTGTATGTGTGTTTGTAGGTGTGTGTATGTATTTATTTATGTATGGTGTATGTGTGCGTTTGAAGGTGAGTGTATGATTTATGTATGTATGTGTGTGTGTGTATTTATGTATGTATGTGTATGTGTGTGTGTGCGCTTATATGTGTGTGCGTGTTTATGCATATATATGAAATGTATACATGCATATATATATATATATATATATATATATATATATAATATTATATATATATGTATATATATATATATATATATATATATATATATATATATATATATAAACAGATATGTGTGTATGTGTGAATCATTTTGTATACACACACACACACACACACACACACACACACACACACACACACACACACACACACACACACACACACACACACATATATATATATATATATATATATATATATATATATATATATATATATATATATATATATGCACGCGCGTGTGTACAGCTATATACACCAACCTTTGTCGGCTATCGATTGCTTTCTTTTTTTTTGAATTTGGCGGGAGGATTATTCTTTGTTTGTGCGCGCGGCCACGAGATGGCAACACCAACAGTGGCAGCGTGGGGCTGTGTGAAGGCTGGCAGCGGAGCTAAAGTGTATATATTGTACAACAACAACAAATGGAAGCATATCAGTGAAATATGAGTCTGGAAGGATGTGTTCATCTTTCTGAATTTAAATCAACGAAAGGGACGCAGCCATTCCGCTTGATATACAGTTTCTTCGTGTTTTGCACAAGTAAAGCGGCCCGCCAGCAGAAGGTGAGGCTCGTCAGCTGATCGGCACCGAGTGCTGTAGAAGCCCGCCATCCTTGTTTAACATATTACATTATAAGTAGTGGCTCTATTGTTGGCAGCCTATTTCACAGTGTTTAAGAATGTCCAGTGCATTGGGAATACTGTTATTTTTGTTAATTATATACCTCTCTGAAAGTGCTTATCACCAATAAGTTTTTGACAAGATGCTTTGTTTGGGTGTTGGTGACCGATCAGCTGAGAGAGGTGTTGCCACAAAGCGCATTTTGCGAAAATACGGGGAAG
Source organism: Penaeus monodon (assembly GCF_015228065.2). Taxonomy (NCBI): domain Eukaryota; kingdom Metazoa; phylum Arthropoda; class Malacostraca; order Decapoda; family Penaeidae; genus Penaeus; species Penaeus monodon. The sequence continues at coordinate 32,347,062 of NC_051388.1, read as the reverse complement.
CTTTAGATTATCAGCTCTACTCGTGAACAGCGCACGTGCGTGAAGGCAACGTATTTTGATTTGAAATGATTGCAGGAAGAGTGTTCATTCATGTTAATACCATAAGTAGATGAAGAGTAGTAATACCTAATATACTAACAATTTAAGTCATATCTTATCAAATTAAGGTGTGACAGGTGATTCATTGGGTGTCACTTGTGGAAGTGCAGATATGATATCGGAATGCAGTATTGTAAAATAACAAATTAGGAAGCTTAAGTAAAAAAGTTGAGTAAATGATGTTTTCGATACTGGAAGTCAGGAACCTTGGATCTAATTTTTAAAAGCTAGGGGGAAATAATGATAAAGACAAGTGATTCATATGATGCATTTCCCTTGCAGGTATTATGACCAATGTATAAGAGTACCTTAATAACAGCTCTTAGTACCTTGTCCTTAGAACAAAAATTGCAGATTTTTTGTCATATCAGTTTCATATCAAATTAACAGATAAAAAAATACATGAACAGGAGAGCTTAGTACTTGTAAGAAATAAGACTCCATTTGCATTTTTTAAAAATTATTATTCCTAATCCCTAAAGAGATCAATTTCTCATTATTGCCATGCTGTCCAGCCTAAAAGAACTGTCAAATTTTCATATGGCTTTCAAGCAAATTTTTATTTTTGATGTTGTAGAGCTCAGATTTACACACAAGAGAACATCAGCAATGAGGATTTTCTGTTAAAAGAAGATACTACTGAGAGAGAGAGAGAGAAAAAGAGAGAGAGAGAGAGAGAAGAGAGAGAGAGAGAGAGAGAAAGAGAGAGAGAGAGAGAAAAGAGAGAGAGAGAGAAAAGAGGAGAGAGAGAGGGAAAAAGAGAGAGAGAGAGAGACGAAGAAAAGAGAGAGAGAGAAAAGAGAGAGAGAGAAAAGAGAGAGAGAAAAGAGAGAAAAGAGAGAGAGAAAGAGAAGAGAGAGAGAGAGAGAAAGAGAGAGAAAAGAGGAAGAGAAAAGAGAGGAGAAGAAGAAGAGAAGAGAAAAAGAGAGAGAGAAAAGAGAGAGAAGAAAAGAAGGAGAGAGAGAAAAGAGAGAGAGAGGAAAAGAGGAGAGAGAGAGAAAAGGAGGAGAGAGAGAGAAAGAGAGACTTGGAAAAGAGAAAGGAAGAGAAAAGAGAAAGAGAGATGAGAGAGCAAAAGAGAAAGAGAGAGAGAAAAAAGAGTAAGAGAGAGAGAAAAGAGAGAGAGAAAAAGAAGAGAGAGAGAGACAAAAGAGAAAGAGAGAGAGAGAGAAAAGAGAAAAAAAAAAAAAAAAAAAAAAAAAAAAAAAAAAAAAAAAAAAAAAAAAAAAAAAAAAAAAAAAAAAAAAAAAAAAAGAAAGAGAGAAAAAAGAAAAAGAAAAAAGGGAAAAAAAAAGGAGAGAGAGAAAAAAGAAAAAGAAAAGAAAAAAGGAAAAAGAGAAAGAGAGAAAAGAGAAAGAGAAGAAAAGAGAAGAGAAGAAGAAAAAGAAAGAAAGGAGAGAAAAGAGAAAGAGGAGAGAGAGAAAAGAAAGGAGAGAAAAGGAAGAAGATGAAAAAGAAAAGAGAAAGAGAAGAGAAAAAGAGAAAGAGAAAAAGAAAAGAGAAGAGAGAAAAGAAAAGAGGGAGAGAGAAAGAGAAAGAGAGAAAAAGGGGAAGAAAAGAAGAAAAGAAGAGAGAAAAGAGAAAAAGAGAAGAGAGAAAGAGAAAGAGAGAGAGAAAAGAGAAAGAGAGAGAGAAAAGAGAAAGATAATAGAGAGAGAGAGATAATAGAGAGAGAGAGATAATAGAGAGAGAGAGATAATAGAGAGAGAGAGATTGAACGAGAGAGAGAGAGAGATTGAACGAGAGAGAGAGAGAGATTGAACGAGAGAGAGAGAGAGATTGAACGAGAGAGAGAGAGAGAGAGAGCTTGAATGGGAGAGGAAGAGAGAGAGAGAGACGAGAGGGAGAGAGAGAGAGAGAGAGAGAGAGAGGAGAGAAGAAGAGAGAGAGAGAGAGAGAGAGATTGAATGGGAGAGAGAGAGAGAGAGAGCTTGAATGGGAGAGAGAGAGAGAGAGAGAGCTTGAATGGGAGAGAGAGAGAGAGAGAGAGCTTGAATGGGAGAGAGAGAGAGAGAGAGAGAGAGAGATTGAATGGGAGAGAGAGAGAGAGAGAGAGAGATTAAATGGAGAGAGAGAGAGAGAGAGAGATAATGAGAGATGAATGGGAGAGAGAGAGAGAGAGAGAGAGATTGAATGGGAGAGAGAGAGAGAGAGAGAGAGATTGAATGGGAGAGAGAGAGAGAGAGAGAGAGAGAGATGAAGGGAGAGAGAGAGAGAGAGAGAGATTGATGGGAGAGAGAGAGAGAGAGAGAGAGATAGAGATGGGAGAGAGAGAGAGAGAGAGGATTGAATGGGGAGAGAGAGAGAGAGAGAGATTGCATGAGAGAGAGAGATTGCAGGAGAGAGAGAGATTGCAGGAGAGAGAGAGATTGCAGGAGAGAGAGAGATTGCAGGAGAGAGAGAGATTGAACGAGAGAGAGAGATTGAACGAGAGAGAGAGATTGAACGAGAGAGAGAGATTGAACGAGAGAGAGATTGAACGAGAGAGAGAGATTGAACGAGAGAGAGAGATTGAACGAGAGAGAGAGATTGAACGAGAGAGAGAGATTGAACGAGAGAGAGAGATTGAACGAGAGAGAGAGATTACGAGGAGAGAGATTGACGAGAGGAGAGAGACGAGGAGAATTGAAGGGGAGAGAGA
>NC_051388.1:32322210-32334710 GCF_015228065.2 Penaeus monodon | reverse complement strand
ACACAACACACACACCACACACACCACACACAACACACACCACACACACCACACACACACCACACACACACACACACACACACACACACACACACACACCCACACAACACACACACACACACAACACAACACACACACACACACTCACACACCACAACACAACACACACACAACACACACAACACACACAACACACACAACACACACACAACACACACACACACACCACACACACACACACACAACACACCACACACCACACACTACACACACACCACACACCACACAACACACACACACACACACACACACACACACACACACACACACACACACACACACACACACACACACACACACACACACACACACGACACCACACACACACACACACACACACACACAACAAAACACACAACACACACACACACAACAAACACACAACACACACACACACACCACACACACACACACAACCACCCACACACCACACCACACACACACACACACAACACAACACACCACACACACACACCACACACACACACACACACACACACACACACACACACACACACACACACACACACACACACACACACACACACACACACACACACACACACTTACACACTTACACACACACACTTACACACACACACACACAAGTATATAACTACATCTCTGTATCTATATCTATATCCGTATAAATCACACACACATACACATGGATGTGTGTATATATATACACACACATGTGTGTATATATATATAAATTATATATATGGATATGGATGTATAAGGCCGTGGTTCGAAGTCAAACAAGGAGTGCGACAGGGTTGCATTCTGTCACCGCACCTCTTTGACATATATTCTGAAACAATTATGAGAGGTGCTCTAGAGAATTTTGAAGGAACTGTGGACGTTGGAGGATGCAAAATATCAAATCTGAGGTGTGCCGATGATATAGTTTTGATTGCCAGCAGTATCACTGAACTACAACAACTACTAGATGGGGCTAGAGAAGCAAGCGAAAGGGCTGGCTTGGTTCTTAATGCCAGGAAGGCTGAGATCATGAAGATTCAAAGATGACCGGCAATGAACAATGATGAGCATGTTGCAGTCAATGGAATGATTGGAAAATGTGAAAGAGTTCACTTATCTTGGAGCTGTTTTAACTAATACATATGATGATTCACCGGAGATAAAAAGAAGAAATGCCATTGCCAAAAACGCCACAATTGCTCTCAATAACATCTGGAAAGACCGAAGTATTACCTTACGGACAAAGCTGAGGTTATTGAACTCATTAGTTTTCCCAATTACATCATATGGTTCTGAGTGTTGGGTGCTGAAGTAGATAGACAAAAAAAAGATCAATAGTTTTGAAGTGTGGTGCTACAGATGAGTACTGCGTATTAGCTGGACAGAGAAGAAGACGAATGATGAAGTGCTGAGAAAAATAAATTGTAAAGACCGGCTGTTGGACATCTTGAACAAGAGGAAATTAAAGTTTATTGGTCATGTGATGAGAAGTAAAAGTATTGAGAAAAACTTGCTGACAGGGATGGTGATAGGAAACAGAGGAAGAGGCAAACCGAAGACAAGACTGAGCGACAATATCAAAGATATTTGCGGGCTGTCGATGGTACAAGTGGAAAGAAAAGCGTAAGATCGAGTTTAGTGGCGAAGGATGGTGGAGAGGTCCACGGCTGCTCAAACATTAGCATACCGTTGTTGATGATGATGACCAACAACAAGCAACTGTAAGAACCACTTATGGGTTAACAGAATGGTTCGAAGTCAAACAAGGAGTGCGACAGGGTTGCATTCTGTCTCCGCACCTCTTTAATATATATTCTGAAACAATTATGAGAGGTGCTCTAGAGAATTTTGAAGGAACTGTGGATGTTGGAGGATACAAAATATCAAATCTGAGGTACGCCGATGATATAGTTTTGATTGCCAGCAGTATCACTGAACTACAACAACTACTATATAAAGTTAGAGAAGCAAGCGAAAAGGCTGGCTTGTTTCTTAATGCCAAGAAAACTAAGATCATGAAGATTCAAAGATGGCCGGCAATTAACAATGATGAACATGTTACAATCAATGGAATGATTGTGGAAAATGTGAAAGAGTTCACTTATCTTGGAGCTGTTTTAACTTATACATATGATGATTCACATAGGAAACAGAAGAAGAGGCAAACCGAAGACAAGACTGAGCGACAATATCAAAGATATTTGCGGGCTGTCGATGGTACAAGTGGAAAGAAAAGCGTAAGATCGAGTTTAGTGGCAAAGGATGGTGGAGAGGTCCACGGCTGCTCAAACATGAGCATACCGTTATTGATGATGATACATACAATACATATAATATATATAATCTATATATAATCTATATATAATCTATATATAATATCATCAATAACGGTATGCTCATGTTTGAGCAGCCGTGGACCTCTCCACCATCCTTCGCCACTCAACTCGATCTTACGCTTTTCTTTCCACTTGTACCATCGACAACCCGCAAATATCTTTGATGTTGTCGCTCAGTCTTGTCTTCGGTTTGCCTCTTCCTCTGTTTCCTATCACCATCCCTGTCAGCAAGTCTTTCTCAAAACTTTTACTTCTCATCACATGACCAATAAACTTTAATTTCCTTTTGTTCAAGATGTCCAACAGCCGGTCTTTACAATTTATTTTTCTCAGCACTTCATCATTTGTTTTCTTCTGTCCAGCTAATACGCAGTACTCGTCTGTACATACACACACACACGCACACACACATATATGTATATATATGTGTGTGTGTGTGTGTGTGTGTATATATGTTTATGTATAAACAACATATTTATGGATATATTTATATATATGTATGCTTTGATGTTTTTTTTTTCAATTGAATTCAGAATTAATATTTTATGTTGTGACTTTCAGTTATGGATGTGGAACAAGGGCAGATTTTGTGCATGGCCTGTGGTGATTACGTGTATGATTCAGAGATTGGAGAAATTGCTCAGGCATGCAGACGAAAATCTCGCAAATCCTTAGGTTTACAAACAGAATATAGAGCTTGGGAACCTGATGATGTGGAAATGACCCTTCTTCAGGCTCATCCCAAGAGGCGTCGTCCTACTCCGAATTCTACTATAGGTCAGTGCAGTATATCTTTATTGAACATTGACTCTGAAATTATACTGTAGTTCCTTTCTACATTAGACAATTTTAGAGTGTAAGGAAATTGGAACATTTGAAAAGTGTATGTATATATATATATATATATATATATATATATATATATATATATATATATATATATATATATATATATATATATATATATATATACATACATACATATATATATTGCATATATATATATTGTAGATATATAAATGTGTATATATATACTTGAATATGTGTGTGTGTGTGTGTGTGGGTGTGTACATATATACACATATGTATTTTTTTATTAACGGTAGGTTCATGTTTGAGCCGCCGTGGTCACAACATGATACTTAATTGTAGTTTTCATGTTGTGATGCTCTTGGAGTGAGTACGTGGTAGGGTCCCCAGTTCCTTTCCATGGAGAGTGCCGGTGTTACCTTTTAGGTAATCATTCTCTCTATTTTATCCGGATTTGGGACCAGCACTGACTTGGGCTGGCTTGCCCACCCAGTGGCTAGGTAGGTCATCATCAATAACGGTATGCTCATGTTTGAGCAGCCGTGGACCTCTCCACCATCCTTCGCCACTCAACTCGATCTTGCGCTTTTCTTTCCACTTGTACCATCGACAGTCTTGTCTTTGGTAGGTAATCAAGGTGAAATTCCTTGCCCAAGAGAACAACGTGCCGGCCGGTGACTTGAATCCTCGAACTCAGATTGCCGTTGTGCCAGTCTTGAGTCCAATGCTCTAACCACTCGGCCACTGCGGGCTCTATATACACATATGTATACATATGTATATATATATACATACATATATATCGGCTGCGGTGGCCAAGTAGTTAGAGCGCGGCCCCCAAGACTGTCCGACGGAAAATTTTAGTTCGGGGGGGGTTTGGGACTAACCCCCCCGGGGGTTTTTCCCATGGGCAGGGAACTAAAACCTAAAATTGCCTACCTAGCCGCTGGGTAGGCAACCAGCCCAAGTCAGTGCTGGTCCCAAAAACCGGGTTTAAAAGAGGGGGACTCGATAAAAAAAACCGGGGTTTGGAAAGGGCAAGGGCAAATCAATTTTATTCAATATATCAAAATATATGTATGAATTGTAGATTTATATCCCACACATATGGGGCCGGGTGGTTAGAGCATCAACCCAAGACGGGCACGACGGAAATTTGGGGTTTCGAGGGTTGAGTCACCGGCCGCATGTTTTTCCCCTTTGGAAAAGGGGAACTTACCCCCTTTTTTCCCTACCTAGCCAAGCCACCCAAGTCAGTGCTGGTCCCACCCCAAGATAAAATAGAGGAATAAATTCCCAAAAAGGTAACCCCCGGCATTTTGGGAAAAAGGAAACGGGGGCCCAAACCCACGTACACACTCCAAGGCATCAAAACATAAAACAAACAATTGAAGTTCATGCGTGCCACGGCAGCTCAAACAAAACCTCCGAAAAAAAAAAAAAAATTATATCTTACACACCCACACACCCCACAAAACACACACACAAAAACACTTTAAAATTAAAATTTTATAATAAAAATTAAAATAATATATAAATATATAGAAAAGGGTATATTATATTATATATTTTATATATTTTATTTAAAATATATATATATATTATATATATATATATATAATATATTATTTTCATGAATACATACCAAAATAGTATAATGTATTTTATGTTCCCCCATATAAAGGGGGCCAAAACCCCAAGGGGGGGCCCCAGGGCCACATCCCCCTTTTTGCCCCAAAGCCATGGGGGTTTCCCTCTGGAAAAGTCTTCGGCGGGCCTTTTGGGCTCATCTCAAATTCCTTGTACGTGTCATCAAATTTTCCCCAAACCCATAACCTCCTGGGCCCCACCCCACGGGGCCTTTTCCCCGGTTTTATCTCACAAAGAGAAAAACCCTGAGGGGGCGGGATCATTCAAAAAGGAAGCGAGCTAGGGGGCTTTAAGCCTGATTTGGTGACCCCTGGTTAGCAAAAAACGGGTTCCCATGTCAATCTCAATTGAAATCGTCATTGGACCATGGTCGTCCCAACTGACCCCAAGGGAATCCACGAAGTTAAAAAGGCATAAAGAGAGACCCCCAAAGGAAAGGGATACATCCAGGGTTTTCACTTTGACAGAGAAAAACGGGCAGTTTTCAAGGCCTTAAAGGGACATTGTTTGGGCCCTTTCCTGTAAGGTCCGATACCCCCCAAATGCTGTTTTTTGAACAGTTCAGGGGCTCATGTTGCCAGAAAAAACCCGGGTTATTGATTTCCCTTGGTCTGCCCAACGAGAGATATGGATACACTCCCAAAGGTATGAAAACCCTCTGTGACTTTAGCGTCCTCCCCGGGCCGGTAGGGGATTGACGAAGGGGTTTCCCCAAACGGGCCCCCCCAAACCCTAAATTTGGGTCTTAGTCCGGGAGACCTTTACCCCAAAGGGCCTTTCCCTCATTGCAAAATGAAATAAAGGCGGCCACCACTGATCCAAGGCCCTCAGATGGGGAAAAAAAACCATCTTTGCAAAGTCAAGGTCTGAGCCCTTGGATATTTTTAAATGTTGCTCCCCCTTTTCTGAGATGATCTGCCCATCCACTGAACAGACTGCGTTTTCTGCGGGAGGGTTTAAAGTCCTCTTTCCCTCTGGGCCCTACAAAGCCCGGAAAGGAGGCTTTTCTCGCTGCGGGGATCAGCTCCTGACCAGGGGGTTCCAAGACTCTCTACCCAGATATTTCTTGAATTCCCCCCGGGAACAATGTAAATATCTTGCCAGGGGTATCTGTCTGCCCATGGATTAGTTTGGTGTAAGGGGTTCTTGCACATCGAGTTTGAAAACATCGGAAAGGAAACGTATACGAAATAAGGGGACAGAACCAAAGCATGTTTCAATCTAAACCCACGGGGTTTTACCTAAATTACCAAAGGGTTTTAAAGTGGGCTAGAAAGGGGGCTAGGGGCTGCTACTTATAGGTTATGCCCCTTTTGCGGCGGCCCGCCCTTTAAAGGGGAACTTTTTTTCCCTTTGCTGAAAGGGAAACCGGGGATTTCCCTAGTGCATACCTGGATAGCTCGCCTGAGGTTAAACCTCGGACGGTCCTCTGATGTATCCCATCTTTTCCCACTCCTGTGACACTCCCAAAAAAGGGGGGGTTTGGGGCGGGAATGGGGCCCCTTATTTCCCACCTTGGGGTTCCTGGGCCCTTTTTGCCCCACAAACCTCATGGGGGGTTTGGCATCTCCCAAGCGCCAGGGGGGCCAATAACTCCCCCGTTTCCACCCTGAACCCCAACTTTTTGCCCTCCCAATGAGACCCACAACCCGCCTAAATTGCGGGGTGGGAGGAAAAAAAACCCCTCTCCCCGCATATCCTTTTGAGCACTGGTGATTTATTTTGGGGTGGGGGGGCGGGCAAGGCCCACCCCCCCCGAGCCCCCCAAATTCCCACGGGGTGTTTAAGGGGCGGGGATTTTTGCCATGGGGGCGGGGACATGTCCCCCACTGGGGGGCCGGTCAGAAACCCCTTTGGGGACCCCCCTTGCTACAAGACCCCCAAATTTTTGTTTTGGGATTTGAAAGGTTCCCAAACCCCTGGGGGGGCCCCAAAAAGGGGGCACTGAAAAGGGGCTAAATGACGGGGGGATTCCACTCAACTTTTTTTTTTTCCTCCTGAAAAAACCCTCTCCCAAATGCATATAAAACCCATATACTTTTAATACATATACATATAATACTTTATACATAATATAAAATTGCATAACAAACATAATAAATACATAACAAATAAAAATAAATTTTCATAAATTACAAATTTTACATATAAAACATATATTTACATAAAATACATATAAAACACATATACTATTACTTTTAAATATTATACATTCATTTTACCCAATAAATCAATAACGGTAGGGCCTCATTTTTGGGAGCAGCCGTGGACCTCTCCATATGTATTTTTAAATACATATACATCTAATTTAATATACAATCAAATACAATACAAATTATAAAATTTTCATAATACTTTAAATAAAACATATTTTAAAAATTTTAAACCTATACTATATCCTAATACATACATAATATTACATTTATAAAATTCTCACATATCTACACAAAACTACACTTTATCTACCATATCACACTATTTTTACACATATACTTTATCATAAAACATATACTATACATTTTATTTTATAAATAAATATCAAAACTTTATATTATTATATAAAATTTTTAAAATTTATATATACATAAACAAAATTTTAATATAAACAATACATATACATATTACACAATAATATATATTACTATACATTTTAAAAATTATATGAAAAATCATATATAAAATATGTATATATAAATATTTGTGAGATGGGTAAATATAAAATTTCCATTTTGTATATGTATGAAATATATAAAATATTATAAATATATAATATTTTAAAAATAAATATATATTTAAATATTTTAATATATATATATTTTAATTATATATTATATAAAATATAAAAAGGGGTTTTGTGGGGTGTGTTTTGGTTTTTTGGTGTGTTTGTGTGTGTGTGTGTGTGTGTGTGTTGTGTGTGTGTGTGTGTGTATGTGTATGTGTATGTGTATGTGTGTGTGTGTGTGTGTGGTGTGTGTGTGTGTGTGTTGTGTGTGTGTGTATGTGTATGTGTATGTGTGTACTAACACACACACACACACACACACCACACACACACACACACACACACACACACACCCACACACACACACACACACCCACAGACAACACACACCACACACACACACACACACATCATATATATATATATATATATATTAATATATATATATAAATATATTTTTTAAATTTAAAAAAAATTTTTTTTTTTAAAAAATGTAATATTTTTTTAATATATTTAAATTTTTAATTATATTTTTCAAAATTTTTTAATTATTCTAAAAATTTATATCTTTTTTAAAATTTAATTTTATTTTAATTAAATTTATATTTATTCCCCTTTTAAATATTTTTATATTTTAATTCTATTTTTTTTTTAAATTTATTTATTAAAATTATTTTTTGAAAAAATTTTAATTTTTTTAAAATTTTTTAAATTTTTTTTTTTTAAAAATATTTATATATTAATATATAATAATAATAATAAAAAAAATTTTTAAATATTTTATTTTTAATTTTTATTTTTAATTATATTTTTTTAAAAATTTTTATTTTAAATATATTATTTCTTTTTTAAATTAATAATATATAAAATTTATTTATTTATATTTAAATTTTTATTATAATAATTATATATTTTATTTTATATTATTTATATATATTTTTTTTTTTTTTTTTTTTTTTTTTTTTTTTTTTTTTTTTTTTTTTTTTTTTTTTTTTTTTTTTTAAATTTTTTTATTATAATTTTATTTTATTTATATAAAATTTTTTTTCTTTATTTTAAATTTTTTTTTATTTTTAATATTATATATATTTATATAATTTATTTTTTTAAAATTTTTATTTTTTTTTAAAATTTTATATTTATTTTTTAAAATTTAATAATTATTTTAAAAATTTTTTTATAAAAAAATTTTTTTTCTTTAAAATTTTAATAAAATTTTAAAAAATTTTTTTTTTTTTTTTTTTTTTTTGGGGTTTTTTTTTTTTTTTGGGGGGTTTATTTTTTTTTTTTTTTTTTTTTTTATATTTTTTATTATTTTAATTATATTTTCTTTCCTTTCAATTTTTATTTTTTAATATTTTTAAATTTTATTTATTTTTTTATTTTATAATATTTTTAATTTATTTTTATTTAATTTTTTATATATATTTTTTAAATCTTATTTTTTATTTATTAATTTTTTTAATTTTTTTTTAAAAATTTTATTAATATTTTTTGGGTTTTTTTTTTTTTTTTTTTTTTTTTTTTCCTTTTTTTTTTTTTTTTTTTAATTTAAATTTATTTTTTAATTTATATTTTTTTAATTTTTAATTTTTATATACATAATTTTATTAATTAATTTTTTAAATAGTTTTATTTTTTATAAAATTTTTATTAAATTTTTTTTTTTTTTTTAAAAAAATTTTTTTTTAAATATTTTTTTTATTTTATATTTTTTTTAATTTTTATTTATTAAAATTATATTTATATTTTGATTTTTTATTTTTATATTTTATATTTATTTTATTTATTAATTTTTAAATTTATATATTTATTTTAAAATTTTAAAAAAATTTTATATAATTTTATTTTATATATTATATTTTTTATTTTTTTTTAATAATATTTTTAATATTATTTAAATTTATTAAAAAATTTTTAAAATTATATTAAATAATTATATATATTAAAATTTAAAATTTTTTTTTTTTTATATTTTTTTTAAAATTTATTTATATATAAAATTATATTTTAAAATTTTTTATATATTTTTTTTAAAATTTTTTTATTATATTTTTATTTAATTATTTTTTAATTATTTATTTTAATTATATATTATAATATTAAAAATTAAAAAAATTTTATTTTTTTTTATAAAATTTTTATATATTTTTTTTATATTTTTTAAAACACCCAAAAAAAAACAAAAAAAAAAAATAAAATTTATTATTTTTATATATTATAAAATATTAATAATATATATATTTTTTATATTTATTTTTTTTTTTTAATATTATTTTTATATATATAAAAAAATTTTTTTATATATATATTATATTATTTTTTAAAAATTTTTAAATTTTTTTATTTTTTTATAAAATATATATATTTTTTTAATTATATAGTATATATTTATTATTTTTATTTTTTATTATTTTTTTTAATAAAAATTATATATTATATTTATTTTATATTTATATATATTTTATATTTATATATATTTTTTAAATTTTTAAATTTTTAAATTAAAAATTTTAAATTATAAAAAAAAAAAAAACAAACCCCAAAAAAAAATATTTTTTTTTTGTTTTATATAAAAAATTTTCCTTTTTTTTAAATTTTATATAATTAAAAATTTTTTTTTTAAAATTATTTTTTTTATAAAAATTTTATATAAAATTTTTTCCATTACTAATCTTTTTAATATATTTATATATATTCTATATATATTTTATTTAATATTTTTATTAATATTTTTTTAATATTTTAAATATATATTATAAATATATTTTATATATTATATTATATATATATTATATTTTCTATATATTTTTTTTTTAAAAAATATATATATTTATATAAAAAAAAAAAAAAACAAAAAAAAAAAATTTTATTTTATATTATTATATATTTTTTTAAAATTTAATTTATTCAAATTTTTTATTTTATTATATATAATATTTTATTTTTTTTTTATTATTCTTTAATATTATTTTTTTAATATTATTTTTTTTTTAAAAAATTTTTTCTATTATATTTTTATATATTATTTTTTTTTTTAAAATTTTCATATAATAATTTTTTAATATTATAATTTTATATAATATATACCCCTTTTTTTTTAAATATTATTTTATTTTATTAATATTTTTTTTAAAAAATTTTATTTTTTATATTTTTTTTTTTTTTTTTTTTTGGGGGGGTTTTTTTTTTTTTTTTAAAAAAATATTAAAATTATATTATTATTATTATATAAAAATTATATATTTTTATTTTTTTTAAATATATATATATTTTATTTTTAAATTCATTTTTTTTTTTATATATTATATTAATTTTTCCATTTTTTTTTTTTTTTTTTTTTTTTTTTTTTTTTTTTTTTTATAATTTTTAATATATCAATTATTATATTTTTTTTATATTTTTTAAATATATATATTTTTTAAACTATATATTTTTTAAAATATGCATATTATAATTTTTTAAAAAAAATTTTACTTATATTTTTATTCACTTTTTTTTAAAAAATATATATATTTTATATTACTTTAAAATTTTTATTATTAATATTTTTATATATATATTATTATATTTATATAATTATTTATTATTATTTTTTTTTTTTTTTTTTTTTGAAAATTTTTTTTTTTAAATTAAAATCTATATTTTATAAAATTTTTAAAAATATATATATATTATTTTATATTCTTAAAAATTATATATATAATTTTATTATTAATATTTATAAATTTTAAAATTTATTTTTATAATATATAAAAATATTTTTAATTTTTTTAAAATATATATATAATTTTTAATAATTATATAAAAATAAATATTTTAAATATAAAAAAAAATATATATTAAATTTAAAATATAAAAAATAAAAATTAAAAAAATTAAAATTATTTATATATAAAAATTTAAATTATTTTTAAATAAATAAATAATAAAAAAAATAATTATTTTTTATTATTTTTCTATATTTTATATTTTTCATATTAATTTTAAAAAATTTAATTATATATAAAAATTTTTTAAATATTATAAATTATTAAAATTTTATAATTTTATATAAATAATTATTAAAAATTTTTCTTAAAATAATATATAATTAAAAAAATTATTTTTAAAATAAAAAATAAACTTAATATTAAAATAATTTTAAAAACCCCCAAAAATATTATTAAAAAAAAAAAAAATTTTTTAAAAATTTAAAAATTTAAAATTTTAATTAAATATTAATAAAAATAAAAAAAATTAAAATTTTAATTAATTTTTTAAAAAAAATAAATTAATTTTTAATAAAAATTTTAAACCTATATAATATTAATATAATATAAAATAAAAATTTAAATATTTTATTTAATATATATATAAATATTTTTATTTATATATAATTATAAAATATTATAAAAATTATATAATATAATATCAAAATTTATTATATAAAAAAATTTTATAAAATTTAAAAAATTTTATATAAAATTCTATATAAAAATTATATATATAATAATATTTTAATTTTTATTTCCTATATTTAATAAAAATTATTATATTTATACATAAAATTTATTCTATAAATAAATTCTAAAAAATTTCCTTTAATAATATAAAATAATAAATTAATAAATAAATATAAAAAAATTTTTTATAATAATATATACACATTTATTTTTAAACAAATTAAAAACCAAAAAACCCCCAACCAAAAATACCAAAAAAAAAAAACCAAACAAAAAAAAAAAAAAAAACAAAACATTATATAATAAAAATCATATATAAAAATTTTAACAATATAAATATTATATTTATTTATAATATTATTAATATAAAAAATATTTTATATTATAAAATTTTTAATTTTTTTAAATTAAAAAAAAAACCAAAAACAAAAAAAAAAAAAAAAAACAAAAAAAAAAAAAAAAAACAAAAAAAAAATATAAAAATTAATATTA
>NC_051388.1:32304986-32319610 GCF_015228065.2 Penaeus monodon | reverse complement strand
GAGAGAGAGAGAGAGAGAGAGATATATGCACATATACACACATATAAATGAAGGATAGAGAGAGAGAGTGTGTGTACTATGAAAATCTTTCCTGGGATGTATATAAATCTTATGCATAGCTGTCAGATTATGTATTCTGAAGGAGGGATGAGCTTGATCATAGTAGCATAAATATCAATTCAATTTATGTGTATATATATATATATATATATATATATATATATATATATATATATATATATATAGATAGATAGATAGATAGATAGATAGATAGACAGATAGATATATGCACACATACACACACATAAATGAAGGATAGAGAGAGAGAGAGTGTGTACTATGAAAATCTTTCCTGGGATGTATATAAATCTTATGCATAGCTGTCAGATTATGTATTCTGAAGGAGGGATGAGCTTGATCATAGTAGCATCAATATCAATTTAAGTAAAAAAAGGAATATTGAGAATAAAAGAAAAAAAAAAAAAACTTACCTATTATTTATATCAGTTGGATGAGCTGATACACCATTATGGTTGTTGTTATTATTTCTTCTGTTGGACATGAATGGAGTCATATCCAAATGTTCAGGAAATGATATGAACGTAGATATCTTCTTATGTAATCTGTTGCTATGTTCAAACCTCTGGAAGTTATACAGAATATCAAAACATGTGCATAGACATGTAAATATCAGTATTTCTACATGCATGGAGAGTGAAAGTAAAAAAGTTTTCTCTTTTGTGGAGTTTAGGAAGGGGGTGTTAATAATGGGAGTACTGGTGTGTGTGTGTGTGTGTGTGTGTGTGTGTTGTGTGTTGTGTGTGTTTTTGTATCATTATATTTATGTATTGGTATGTGGTGTGTGTTTTTTGTGTTGTTTTGGGGGTATTGTTCAGTGTATATTGTGGTGTGCTGTGGCTGTTTGTGTGTGATTGTGGTGTGTGTTGGTGTGTGTGTGTGTGTTGTGTGTGTGGTGTTGTGTGTTGTGTGTGTGTGTGTGTGTTGTGTGTTGTAGTATGTTGTTGTGATTGTGTGTGTGTGTGTTGTGTGTGTGATGTGTGTGTGTGTGTGGTGTGGTGTGGTGTGTGTGGTGTGTGGTGTGAGTGTGAGTGTGAGTGTATGTAGTTGATGTGATGATGATTATGTAGTGTGATTGAATGTATGTGGTGTATTATGATAATGTGTATATGATGATGCATCCAAGTTGTAGTGATGTTGTGTGTGTGTGGTAGTGTGGTTGGTGTAGTGTAGTGGATTGATGTGAGTGTGTGTGTGTAGTTGTGTGTATTGAGTGTGAGTATGTGATATTATATCATGTATGTATTAGATATATATGCTATATATTATATATATATAACTAATGTGTACATGCATGCATGCATCACTATGTCAGTCTGATAGTTTGTGTCTCTCTTCTGCTGTTCGTCTGTTCTCTTTCTATTTTATCTTATTATATTATTATTCTATCATATATATTTATATATTATTCTACTGCATCATCATCTCATTCTTATTCACTGCTCATTATTCTCATATCTATTTATCATTTTACAATACATTCTCACATTCTCATTTCACTCATTATTATCATATTTATCTCCTTCTCTTCTCTCTCACTCTTCTATCGTACTCTCATCATCACTCACTCTACACACTCACTCACACCACACTCACCTCACCACTCATCTCACACTTCCTCACTCACTCCTCACTCTCACTCTCACCACTCACTCACAACTCACCTCACTCACTCTCACTCACCTCACATCACTCCTCACTCTCTCCTCTCACTCTCCACTCACTCTCTCCTCACTCTCCACTCACTCCCACTCACTCACTCTCACTCCACTCATCTCACTCACTCTCTCACTCTCACTCACTCATCTCACTCCCTCACTCTCCACTCTCAATCTCACTCTCTCACTCTCACTCACTCTCTCACCTCTCACTCACTCTCTCACTCTCACTCACACTCTCACTCTCACTCACTCTCTCACTCTCACCACTCACTCTCTCACTCTCACTCACTCTCACTCACTCTCTCCTAACACTCTCTCACTTCCCTCACTCTCTCACTCCACTCACTCTCCATCTCATGCTTTCATCATTTGGGTTTCTCTTTTTGTTTTGTTTTTGTTTTGTTGCATTCACTCACTTTGCCTCCACTTTCATTTACTTACAATTAGTGTAGGGCATATGTCAGTTGTGATTATATAAATATTGATGCGTGGTGACGTGTATGTGTGTGTGTCTGTTGTGTGTGTTGTGTGTTGTGTGTGGGTGTTTGTGTTGTGTGTGTGTGTCTTCGTGTGTGCTGTGTGGTTGTTCATATATATACTTATATCATAATCATTTATATCATCATATTACTATACTTATTATACTATTACTTCTTTTAGTATTATGTTTTAGTTTTTATAGTTATTATATGTGTGTGTGTTAATATATAATATATATTATATATATATTATATTTATATATATATATATTATATATTATTATATTATTTATTGAATATCTATGTATGTGTATTATATAATATGTATATATTAAAGATGTATATATAAAAGTTACATAGGATATATACAATATAATAATGCATTATGTATAAGTGTGTGTATATGTGATATATGTGAGTATATAAGTGTGTATGTAGTGTATGTGTGTTTATATTAGATGATATATATGTTATATGTAGTTAATGTATGTATATATTGTGTATATGTATATATATATATATATTATATATAATTAATATATATATTGTATATATATAATTATATATATATATATATATATATATTATATATATATGTGTGTGTTATATATTATGTATATATATATATATATATATATTATATATATATGTTTATATTATATATATATATAAATGTGTATAATATATATATATATATATATATGTATATATATATATATATATATTATATATATATTATATATATATAATAAAACACTACAATATATACACATCACACACACACACACACACACAGACATATATATATATACATACATATATATCTATATATGTATATATAAAGATAATACATATACATATATATATTTACAGATAAATATACATATATATATATATATATATATATATATATATATATATATATATATATATATATATATATATATATATATTATATATATATATATATATATGTACATATATAAACATATATAACTATATATACATAAATATATATATGAATATATATATAGATAAATATCGATATATATAGGTAAATATATAAATACAGGTAAATATATATACATATAGAGGGATATATGTAGATAAATATATACGAAGATAAATATATACAAAGGAAAATATATATATATATATATATATATATATATACATATAAATTAGTATATATAAGTAGATATATATAAATATATATATATAAATATACATATATATATATACATATATATATATATATATATATATATATATATATATATATATATGTATATATATTCATATATATATATATAAAATATATATGTGTGTGTGTGTGTGTGTGTCTGTGTTTCAAATAATAATAAATATGTATCCTTACCTTAAGATGAAAACTACAAACAATTGGGAGCTTCTTCATTGTAAGTTGTTTTGTAGATTCTTGATAACTTTCACAGCCACTACATTTAATTTTTGCGCTACTACCTGGAAAAGCAACATGAAAACACCATATATTGGCATCATGGTGTCTGTATAAATCATACACAATAGTAAAAAGGGAAAGATAAAACACTTTCCACTTCAAATCAAAAGGTTTTTCATATATATATATATATATATATATATATATATATATATATATATATATATATATATATATATATATATATATATGTATATATATATATATAGTCAAATAAAATTACTTAAACTTAGAAAATTATCTAAAATCCATCTGGTGCACAAATCACCTTTTTCTACTCAATCACTAATACATTTCCATATTTTCATCATTTATTGATAGCAACAATCTAGTCTAAATTCAAAAATATACTGATTTTTAAAATGCTTCAGAAAATACAAAACCTCTAAGAACAGAAAACAATACAATACTTTTAGGGTTTTCACTAATCATTTAATTCTAATGTATTATTCCATATTCTTGAAAGCATAAAATGCTGATTGTTACCATTTATGAATAAACAAATATATATATGTATAATTTGGACAAAAAATTTATATATACATACATATTTAATATTTAAATAAATATTTATTTTTATTATTATATCTATATAAATATATATATATATAACTATATATATATTATTTATATATAAATATATATATACTATATATATATATATATATATATATATATATATATATATATATTTATATATATTATATGTATATATTCATATATATATATTCATATATATATAAATTTGTAAATTTACACAGACACACACACACACACACACACACACACACACACACACACACACACACACACACACACACACAAAAAGAAAATGTATGTAGTATGTATGTATGTGTATGTGTGTGTATGTTGTGTGTGTATGGTTGGTTGTGTATGTGTATGTGTTTGTGTTTGTTGTATGTTGTATTGTTGTTATTGTGTGTTATGTGGTGTGTGTGTTATGTGTGTGTGTGTGTGTGTGTCTATGTGTGTGTGTGTGTGTCTATGTCTATGTGTGGTGTGGTGTGTCTATGTGTGGTGTGGTGGTTGTTTGTGTGTGTGTCTTATGTGTGTGTGTGTGTGGTGTCTATGTGTGTGTGTGTTGTGTGTGTCTATGTGTGTGTGTGTGTGTGTGTGTGTGTGTGTGTGTGTGTGTGTGTGTGTGTGTGTGTGTGTGTGTGTGTGTGTGTGTGTGTGTGAAGCGAAGGATACACTAGTCTATTCTGTCCTAGGATCTCCAGAGAGGATCGCCGAAGTCTGGTCATCTACAGAGAAGGATTGGTCACACTACATTCAGTGTCCCTTCAGACACTAATATGATATGGCTTACTGCTGTATACATTACTAAACTACGATTTTACCTATACTTAAGATTACCTATATTTTAGATTAGGAATGTTAGGTAAAAATAACAGGATCAGGAAAAGTGAAATATGCATATTTGTGGAGAGTTGATGTGCGTAGCTTGGGTATTCATTGCTTATTTCATCCATAATGTTCTTTTCACATTCCTGCTTTTATAATCCTTATGACTGGTGTTCCACAATGGCTCTTTGACTCTCACTTTATCAAACAAGGCGTAAATAACTTCCGAAGAGAGCTCCATGCTTTTGGCATGTCGAAGTGGATTGATGTTTACGTTCGTTAGGCAAATGAACATTTATCTGAATTATCTATAAACATTTAATGAGACATCGTTGTTTGATGCAATGTATGTCTAATAATCAAGTTTGTTTTTATCATGATATATAATTTTTTTTTTTTTTTTCTTATTCTAAGTAATGAGTTTTACAGTAATTATATTATAGTTTTTGTTTCGGCAGTATATTTCAGCTCTAGGCAGGGATGAAATACCGACAGAGCATTTTCGCGCTGTGGAGGGATTTTCATCTCGGATCCATTTACAGGAAGGGCAGCATTCAGTTCTGTAAAGGGATCCCTGGACAGAATAGATTAATGTGACCAACCCTTGAGAGAGGAGAGAGAGAGAGAGAGAGAGAGAGAGAGAGAGAGAGAGAGAGGAGAGAGAGAGAGAGGAGAGAGAGAGAGTGTATAAATATACATATATACATATATATAAATATACATATATACATATATATAAATATACATATATACATATATATAAATATACATATATACATATATATAAATATAATATAATTAATATTATACATATACTTTATTAACATATCTTTATATGATAATAACCTTGTATATGATAATTATTATATATATATACTAAGTCTAAATGATAGCTCATAATGCTTCCTATTGCCAAAGCTCATCTTTATGAATGAAGAGGAAACCATCTGGTATTATGACTACATTTTGTTGTTTTTAATTTATTTTTGTACAGCACAGTTCGATTTGCCAGAGCAGTTATATGATTTGAATGGTTAACATTTTTTACAAGGTCCCTTACTCTCTCATATTAAGTTTGCCAATGAGATGGCACAACTCTCTTCTTCACACATGAAGAACTGAAAGGGAACCTCAGTGAAAGAGTTGCAGGCCTCCTTGTACTATGGCTCTTGATAGGTTTGCGGCTCCTGGATATTCATATACACATATACACATACATATATATGTGTGTATGTATATATATTTACATATATGTATATGTATGTATATATGTATATATACAATATATATGTATATAATATATATAACATAGGTGTACTCTGGCTGTTGATAGGTTTGCAGCTCCTGGGTATTCTGGGGTCCCCATTGCACTGTGCAGGACAAACATAAGCTGTGCTCCAGTAATAGGCCAGCAGCTGGGTATATCTACACTTTCTAGATCTACTTGGGCCAATACTGCAGTGATCTTCCATGTGGTATGAATGCCATTATGAATGATGTTGATATGTTTGGAAAGAGACATGAATTGCACCTGGACAACTCTTATAACTCTGCAATTCTTTTCCATTACTTGCAATCCTGTTCTACCAGAGCAGTAACATCTGGTGAAACATGCCACTGGGACTAGGTAAAGAGTCAGTCATGAAGGGTGTTAACCTTGGTGACCTGCAGGATGTTTTGTATCTATCCACTTGCAAGTCCATTAGGTGGTACTGGACAATTTTCTTCAAACTCCCTGACATGTCTACCATCAATGCCCTCATAGTGTGCAAGGCACTTGGGAACTTGACACAGTTTGAATCCCAGCTAGGTCTTATCCAGGAACTCTTGCTTGCAGCTGCAGGGTCAAGGTTGTGTCAGACTCAAGCTGAAAAAACAACTCAGAAGTCAGATAGCTACAACCACCTGATAGTGACTTCCAGAGGAGAGTAAAACAAAATCCACATGTGGTGGTATTCCAGGCATCAGCAGGTGACATGCCATACTTTCAAAATATCCCTGTAGCCTGTACAATGCTTCCAGAAGTATGACAGGGAAAGGAATATACAGGAGGGAGGAATACACGCTTTGTGTCATATTGGTGAAAAACAAATTCTCATAAAATAACCTAATATAAAAAAACTTTACATAGTGAATGGATAAATCTATTGGTTGAATATAAGTTATGTACAAGGTATTGAGCAGTACCACAAGGATGAGCACATGGAAGAGGAGTAGGCCTAGTGTATATGATTGTTTTGGCGAAAAAATAAGTAAATAATTTTTTAAAATATGAATAAATTAATGAAGTTGGAACAATATTTAATTCCCCATTTTTTTATCAATCTAAATTACGCACTTATTGCTCTTCAACTGACTAATTCACATAAAATTACCTAATAACAAACACTTTAGCAAAATAAAGAAACACCCATTGGCAGATCATGGAATGTTGCTATCTCAAAACATTGATTTACACTTTGGGCCAATTCTCACAGAACATAAAACTGGTGGGAAAAAAAATTACAAGCTACCACAACCCAGACAATTGCTAGACATAGAGCTACATACACATGCACAACCATCCTTGCTTGTCTTACCAAAAAAACATGCTTCTCAAAAATAGGTTACTGAAACATGACATATGAATTAGACTAAGAAACTCACCTAGGTGTTCCGGACGTGTAAACCGCTCTAAACAGTCTGTTAATGAAGTTGGAACACTTTTGTCAGCTTTACTGGTACCATACGGGCATGGACCAAGGTCTAGTGAGATATCCCAGAAAGGATCTATTGTTGTGGAAACCCCACTGAAAGACAAAATGGAAGAATACACAGAGTAAGGCATGGTTTAAATCAGTAGCAGTTTTATCAAAATGATTACCGAGAAATCAATACTTAACACCTTGGATCCAGGTGGCATGACCAACACATGATGAAAAAATTGGGCTAAGTGGCAGGTGCTGTAATTAAACCATCACAGAAAAATTTGGCTGAAGGCCAGAGTAATGGGAACATGTCATAAGAATTTTGGCTGAAGGCCAGGGTGACAGGAATGACTTGCCGCATGTATACAAAGCTCTAGGAGGGTGATAAAACTCAGTGGACATTTAGGATGAGGCTCTTGCATAATTCTATTGGTAAATGAGTGTGGAATGTACCATGCAAGAAACATGACAATAATTCCACATTCAGGATCTTATTCCTGCCTGTCTAGACCAGCGCTACAGGAGGTATTGTAGAAAGTTGAATATTATGAAAACAAAAAATTACACAAATTACAATGTTACTTATTGATATTATTAATGCACTGAGTTATGGACTACCTAGAGAGATGATCTGTGCAAGGAAAACAATCTAGATACAGCATATGAAATGGAAATGAAAAAACAGAAAATGCTTATGCAGAAAAAGAGATAATAATACAGCAAAGGGGAGGCAAGGAGTCTTGACACCGCAGATGGGTGTTCATGTGCAACTGGCCACACATCAATGAGTGTGGCCACTCAAGTAAACCTAATGCCTGGATTTTGGGCCTTATGTGGAGCAAAGGGATCCAAGGGGTTAATATGACAGATGGATGGAAGAAAAAACTTACTTGCATGACTGACAAACTACATCTGACTGCAGCCCACCAGTAAAAATTTGGTCTATTATACAGGAACACGTGTGTGTGGAATCTCCATTTGATGGTGGATTGCCCTGAAAAAAGAAAAGAAAAAAGAAAAGAAATAAATAAAAAAGAAAAAACCCCAAATAAATTTTATAAAAAATTTCTTAAAATTTAAACTTCATTTAATATACTTATTGATTATATGGAATTTTCAAATTTCAATAAATCTCTTTTCCATACAAATTTAAAACTCCAAAAATCACCTCTCTTTTCCCCATTCTCTCTCTCTATTACTCTTCTCTCTCTCTTTCCATCTCTTCTCTCTCCTCTTCATTTTCTCTCTCTCTCTCTCTCTTTCTCTTCTCTCTCTTCTCTTCTCTCTCTCTCTCTTTCCTCTCTCTTCCTCTCTCTTCCCCCCCCCCCCCCCTTTCTCTCTCCATCCCCTCTCCTCTAATCTCTCTCTCTCCCCTCTCTCCCCTTCTCTCTCTCTCTCTCCCCCTTTCCTTCTCTCTCCTCTCTTTCCCTCTCTCTCTCTTTCTCTTCTCTCTCTCTCTCTCTCTCTCTCTCTCTCTCTTCCTCTCCCCCTCTCTCTCTCCCTCGCCCCTCTCTCTCTCCCTCTCTCTCCCCCCTCTCCCTCTCTCTCTGTCTCTTCCCTCTCTCTCTCCCTCTCCCTATCTCCTCCTCTCTCTCCATATCCTCTCTCTCTCTCTCCAATCTCCCTTTTTTCTCTCTCCATATCCTTCTTCTCTCTCCATACTCTCTCCTCTCTCTCCAACCCTTCTCTCTCTCTCTCCCATATTCCCCTCTCTCTCCTCCATATCTCTTCTCTCTTTTCCCCATATCTCCTCTCTCTTCTCCTTAATCTCTCTCTCCTCCTCCTTAATGAAAAGGGGGGTTGTATGATCCAGGGGCTGGCCCAAGTAAAGATAGGGGATTTGATGACCACAGGGTCCCATAATAAAATAAAGGGACGTGTAATCCCAGCGCTGCCACTATTTAAAAGTGTTGGGGTGTGGTGACGCGAGACAAGATGTCCCCCCAAAAGGGGGGTACTCTGGTTTCTGGTGGTTTGTTCTTAAAGGGTTGCGTAAAGTTGTCGCGTTCTATGGTTTATTACGGGGAATGGTGCGGAGGGGGCAAGCAAAACCCTCCCGGGGAAGGAGAAGCGCCCCGACCCCCCGTTTGTGGCTACGAGGGGGTCTTTTTTAAACTGCTCGAAATTTCTTGAAAAAATACGTTTTGAAACATATCATAATGAAAAAAATGAAAGTTTTTAATGAAAAAAAATTCTGAAAATATGGCACGGGGTTTTTCGTGGAAAAGGGAAACAAAGGGTCCCTTATTACAGTTGTGTTAAGAAGAAGTGAGTTTTTTAAAAGACTAAAAGGTTCATGATAAGGAGAAAAAATTGTGAGTTTTTCACAAACTAAAATCATTTCGAATACTAAAGTGCATAACATTTTTCGATTCAATAAGCATTTTCTGATGAACTTTTTTAGATAAAAAACACTAATTTTACACCAGACAATAGAAAAACGGCATGGAATTTTTTCAACAATAGGTGGGATTACCCTGTTCTAAGGTCAATTTTTAAAAGACGGTGTAGAACTGTTGGGGTGGCTGAGAACGTGGAGTTAATTAAAAAAGGCCCCTGGTTTTTTAGGTAGTGAGGCGTAAAGATCAGTATCCCCTTCCTAAAAAACCCATATCTCTCTCTCTTCTTTTCCCCCTCTCTTTCTCTCTTTTCTTTCTCTTCTTTTCTCCTTCCTCTCTCTTTTCTTCTCTCTCTCTCTCTTCCTCTTCCTTTCTCTCCTTCTTTCCATATCTCTCTCTCTCCATATCTCTCTCTCTCTCTCCTACTCTCCCCCTCTCTCCCTATCTCTCTCTCTCTCTTCAATTTTCTCTCTCTCCTCCATATCTTCTCTTCTTACTCTTATAATTTTTCTCTCTCTTTCTTCACTCTCTCAAAATTTTCTCTCCTTTTCCTCTTCTTTTTTTCTTCCTCCCTTCTCTCTCTTCTCTTTTTCTCTCTCTCCCTCTCTTCTCTCTTCCATATTCTCTCTCTTCTCTCTCCAATCTCTCTCTCTCTCTCTCTAAAACTCTCTCTCTCTCTCTCCATATCTCCTCCCTTTTCCTATTCTCCTCTCTCCTTCTCCAATCTCCTTTCCCCCTCTTCCATAACTCCTCTCTCTCTCCTCCTAATCCCTCTCTCTTCTCTCCATTATTTCTCTCTCTCTCCCCCTCTCTCCATTCTCTCTCTCTCTCTCCTCTCTCCCTATCCCCTCCCCTCTATCTCCCACCCCCCCCCCCCCCCTTCCCCCCTATCTCTCTCTCTCTCTCACCTCTCCATTCTCTCCTTTTTCTCTTCCATATCTCTCCTTTTTTCTCCACTCTCTCTTTTCTCTTCTCTCTTCACTCTTCCAATCTTCTCCTCTCTCACCCCTCCATTCCTCTCTCTCTCTCACTCTTCCCCCTTCTTTCTCCTTTTCCTCTCTCCTACTCTCTCTCTCTCTTACCTCTCCAAAATCTCTCTTCTCCTCACTCTCTCCATATCTCTCTCTCTCCTCTCTATATCCTCTCTCTCTCACTCTCTCCATATCTCTCCTCCTCTCACTCTCTCCTATCTCTCCTCTCCTACCCTCCATATTTCCTTCTCTCCCTCTCTCCATATCTCTCCTTCTCTCACCCCTCCATTCTCTCTCTCTCTCATCTCTCCAATCTCTCTCTCTCCTCTCTCCCCTATCTCTCTCTTTCTCTCTCTCCATATTTCTCTCTCTCTCACTCTCTCCATATCTCTCTCTCTCTCTCACTCTCTCCATATCTCCTCTCTCTCTCACTCTCTCCATATCTCTCTCTCTCTCACTCTCTCCATATCTCTCTCTCTCTCCTCTCTCCATATCTCTCTCTCTCTCTCACTTTCCATATCTTCCTCCTCTCCTCTCTCCAATCTCTCTCTCTTCACTCTCCAATCTCCTCTTCTCCCCCTCTCTCCATATTCTTCCCCCCCTCTCTTCCCTCTCTCCATATCTCTCTCTCTCTCTACTTCTCCATTCTCTCTCTCCTCTTCCCCCTTTTCCATATCTCTCTCTCTTCTCCTCTCTCCTATCTCTCTCTCTCTCTCACTCTTTTTCCTATCTCTTCTTCCTCTCCCTCTCCCAAAACTTCCTCTCTCCCTTCTCCATATTCTTCTTTCTCTCCCCTCCAATCTCCCCTCTCTCCCCCTCTCTCCCTATCTCTCTCTTTCTCTCTCTCTCTCTCACTCTCTCCATATCTCTCTCTCTCCTCCTCTTCCATACTCCTCTCTCTCTCCTCTCTCCTATCTCCTCTCTCTCTCCTCTCTCCCTACCCCTCTTCTCTCACTTCCCAAAATTTTCTCTCTCTCTTTTCACTCTTCCCTATCCTCTCTCTTCTTTCACTCTCTCCAATTCTCTCTTCTCTCCTCTCCTCCATATCTCTCTCTCCTCACTTCCTCTCCATTTTTTTCTCTTCTCTTCCTCTCTCAAAACTCTCTCTCCCTCACTCTCTCCCATCCTTCTCTCTTCTCTCAATCCCATCCTATCTCTTCTCTCTCCTTCTCCATATCTCTTCTCTCCATCTCTCCATTTCTCCTCTCTCCCCCTCCCCTCTTCCATATCTTTTCCCCCTCACTCTCTCCATATCTCTCCTCTCACTCTCTCCAAAATCTTTCCCCCCTCACCTTTTCCATATTGTCTTCTCCACTCTCTCCATATTTCCCCTCCTCACCCCTTCCTATCTCTCTCTCTCACTTCTCCAAAATTCCCCTCTCTTTACTTCTCCAAACTCTCTCTCTCTCACCTCTCCATATCTTCTCTCTCCACTTCTCCCTTCTCTCTCTCTCTCCTTTCCAAACTCTCTCTCCTCTCCCCTCCCTTTCTCTCCCTCCTCTCTCCTTCTCCCTCTCTCTCTCTCTCCATCCTCTCTCTCCTTCACTCTTCCCATATCTCTCTCTTTCCCACTCTCTCCCATATCTTCTCTCTCTCACTCTCTCCTTCTTCTCCTACTCTCTAATATTTTCTCTCTCCTCTCCACCTTCCTTCTCTCCCTCTTCCTTTCCTTTCCCCTCTCCCTCTCCATTCTCCTTTTCTCCTCTTCTCTCTCCCTCTTTTCTCTCTCTCTCTTCCCCATTTTTCTCTCCTTCTCTCTCCATTCTTTATCTCTCTCTCTTCTCTCTCCTTTTCCTCTCTCCTCTCCCTTTTTATCCTTTCTCTCCTCCATCTTTATCTTTCTCTCTCCCCTCTCCATCTTTTCTCTCTTCTCCCTCCATCCCTTTATTTTCTTCTCTCCCTCTTTATCTCTCCCCTCTTCCCCATTTGTTTTCTCCCCTTTTCCCCCATTTTTATCTTCTCCTCTCACTTTATCTCTCTTCTCTCCTCTCTCCATCCCTTTCTCTCTCTCTCTCTCTCTCTTTTATCTTTTCCTCTCTCCTCTCTCCTCTTTATCTCTCTCCTCCCTTTTACTCTCTTTTCTCCATTTTTTTTTCTCCCCCTCTCTCTCTCATAAATTTTCTTTTCTATATCTTTTTTATTTATAAGAAATTATATTTTTATTTTATATTTTTTTATTTCCCCCAACCCCTTTTTTTAAAAAATTTATATTTTAAATTTATTTATTTTTAATTATTATTTTTTATTTATTTTAATTTTTTTTTTCTTTTTTTTCCTTTCTTCTTCATCTTCTTCTTCTTCCTCTTTATCTTTATCTTTTTAAAATTTTTTTTTTTTTTATTTTTTTTTTTTATTTTAAATTCTTTTCTTATAAAAAAGTTTCTTTTTTATCTTTTTTAATGCTATCTTTCTTTAAACCCCTATTATCTTTCATTTTTTTTTTCCCTTAAATTTCTTTTTATTTTTATTTTATTTTTTTTTTATTATCCTTTCATTTATTTTCTTCTTATTTTTTTCCAACTTTTTTTTTTATCTTATTTTTCTTCCTTTTTTTTATTTTTTTTTCTTTTTATTTATTTTTTTTTTTTTTATTTAAATTTTTTTCCCCTCTATTTTTTTCCCCTTTTTAAATTGTCTTTAAAAATGTTTCCTCTTTAAATCCATGTAATATATATTATATCTATATTATATTATATATATATATATAATCATTCATATAGATTATCATATATATATATATATATATATATATATAATATATATATATATATATATATATATATATATACATGCACATATCTATCTATATATATTTATCTATCTATCTATCTATCTATCTATCTATCTATCTATATATATATATATATATATATATATATATATATGTGTGTGTGTGTGTGTGTGTATAATATACATACATATATATGCATATATAAACATATATATATAATTCATATAGATATATACATTTATATATATATATATATATATATATATATATATATATATATATATAAATATGGACCAATTTCAATTATATTTTCGTGAAAAATACATGGTATAATAATATATAATCGAAACTGGTGTGTGTGTGTGTGTGTATCTGTATATATATACATATATATGTATATCATGTGTATATATAAATATATATATATATATATATATATATATATATATATATATATGTATGATATATACAATGCATATGTATATAATAACCATATAAAATATTTAAATATGTACTTATACATATGTATATAACACATACATATGTATAATACATAGTAACTATATATATAAAATTGATATATATAATATATATAACATATATAGTACATATATTATATAATACATATAAAATATATATGATAGAATATATGATATACATAATAAAATATATAATATATATAATGCATATAAAATATATATAATATATAATATACAATACATATGTGTATATATAATACATACATAATATATATGTATAATATATACATATGTAATATATATATATCTCTCTCTACATCTTTATCTCTCTCTCTCTCCATCTTTATCTCTCTC
>NC_051388.1:32289418-32294886 GCF_015228065.2 Penaeus monodon | reverse complement strand
ACCCCCCCCCCCCAAAAAAGAAAAAAAAAAAAAATTTTTGGGAAAAAGGTCCCCCCTTGGGGGGGAAGCCACCCTTATCACTGCCATAATCAAGCTGCCTCACAGACATACCTAAAACAGGGCCCAGATCCAGGTTAAAAGACCCCGGTATTTTAATGCAGAGTGAATAAGTGAAAAAACTTTTCCAAAGGGCAAAGAACCCCCGGCAACTAGCCCTCCAAAGGGAAAAGCATTAGGGTGCCAAGGAAATTTGCCGCCCCGACGCCCACCGGCCCCTAAAGTCTGGTGCAGGATTTCTTGCAAGAACAAGCAGCAACAGTCTGCCAGTAAACTGGGGGCAAACTAAAAAATCCTAAAACCGGGCAGACTTGCTATATAAGAAAGGGCAGCCAAACCGAAACTCAGAGTTATCTTCTCTCTGGGGGAAAATTAAGAAAAACTACAAAAAAAGTTCTTGCACACCCCCAGGTTTTAGGGGATACGTACTCCATCATTTCCCCCCCTAGGCGGGGCAGGTGGGCTTGCATCCTGCAATCATCAACAGTCCGGGAAATTCCACTTACCCAGAGCTGGAAAGGGCTATCATAGCCCATTCTAAAAAAAAGGACCAGGGAAGTACCCCCCCATCTTTCCTCGCGTCTGGGAAGACGTCAGAGAATGGTCTAAGCCGATCCAGTAAAAGATGGCCCCCACATGAACAACTCCAGGGTTTTCACATGGGGCATGGCACAGTACACGCATGCCTGCTCTTAGCAAAACAGCATGTCATTTCAGTGGAGTTTTCCTAGACCGTTGAAGGTTAAAATTAGCAAGCCTCGCTTTTCAGGAGACTCCCCAGAAGGGAATCAGAGGAAAGCCCTGGTTGGATAGGTGTTTATTTCAGGAAAAGAACAGCCAAAGTCGATTCCAAGGTCACCCATCATGTACAGCTACTAGAAAATGGGAAAACCCCAGGGTGGGTCCTCAGTCCCGCCCTTTTTAACCCCTAAGCCCGCATCCCCAACTTACACCTCCCGTGGGTGCAAGATGATCTATGCAGAGATCTCGCATCTTTAGGACCACCTGCCTAAAAAAGCCCAGTGCTGTCTGGACCTTGTATCGAGGAGTGCTGTAGGGCAGGACTAAAATCTTGCACCAAAAACCAAAGCCCTGGCCTTTAGGAAAATGTTCAAAACACAAATCTGAGAATCTCCCTTTAAAAAGGAGGTCCTGTACTTGGGTTTCCCCAACCAAAAAGATTTTCTGTAGAGAGTAAAGTCTGGAGACACATAGGAGCTAGACATAAAGTATAAAACTTCATGAAAATGGCATCTGTTGATTAGGACTAGCTTCTTTTTCCCGATTGCCACAAAGCCAAAATTTAAAAGAAAAATTTGGGGACGTTTAAAATAAGCTCCCGGTCATTCTGGTGCCCCCAAGGGGGATGAAGGCCCTCAACCTCCACTGAAACACAAATTGATCTAATGGCATCTAAGTTCTTTTCAAAAGTCCCAAACTCCCGGGAACAACCCCCTAAGCTGCCTAGAACAAGCCACAAATGTTTACAAAAAAACTCCTGGCGTCTAACAGGAGTTTTTTTATACGCTACCAGTTCAAAAAAAACTACTTCCAAGGAAGGACCCCCACCCGACTTTTTTTGAAGTACTGCATGGGGCCCAAAACCCTTTATCCAGTTTTCTGTTTGGTTTTTCAAGGAGAAAGAAACAATAACTTTAAACCTATTAAAGCAGAAGTAGGGGTCTGCACCCTCCCCTCCGGGCAGTAAAACCCACTTCACTGGGATCAGTTGATCCCTTTTAAAACCCCAATGAGGCACCGGTTTTCAGAAGGGATGCCCCCAATCCATAGGGTAAAAGACAATGCCTCCTCGTCAATCAGGGCAGTTGCGATCATGGAACCAAGCCCCACGTCCCCTGAGGGAAAGGGCATTTGGGTCTACAACAACTCCACAGCGCCATTGACGCTACGCAAATCTGAAACAATCAAAAAAGTTACTGAGTCATTCTTCACAGAATTAGACTAGGGGACCATTCGCATGGCAGATCATACAGACAGGTGTTTATGCACTTGGGACCCAACGCCACGTTGGAAAATTAATTTCAGAATTGTGACACAATTTTTGAGACAAGGTTGCCAAACAGCCCCCGGGGGTATAAGATTATGCCCCAAAGCTTTTAAACCCTGCAGAGACACCACTGGTAATACCGCCACCAGGTAAGATAGTGTGTCAGAGAACAAAATGTGAGGCATAAATGTGAACAGGCCCGGCCCCCAGTATGAAGGCCCGGGCGAAGCCCGAACTTTGCAAATTCAATTGAAGAACGACAGCAACAGCAACATAGGATGCCCTTGCCAAATGGGGAGACAACCGCTCCCCCCTTTATCCCCTTCATCTTCAGACCCACCATACCTGTGGGGACCAAACCCCCCAAAAAACACTCCCAAAGAGATAAGACACCAGTCCAAATAGTAAATGCCAAACCACAATCTACTAAAAGGGGCATGGGGAAAGCCTAGGTCTACAGAATCAAGATACCAGTATCCATTTTCACAGTTTTATTAATGTCAAGTCAAATATCACACCTAAGATCAAGCATGGTTAAGAGTACATGTGATTACACAGAACACGAATACAGCACCAATAACAGGAGTCTTCCTCCAGCCCGCACTCACACCTTTTCATAACGAGGTTACCCGCCAACTGCCTACAGGTGGCCACTCCACCACTCACTCAGGCAAGTGGTTACCACTTATCCAAGTTGTGAAAGGGTTTGGGTGTAGACTACAAGTTCTCTTGGAGCCCAAATTCACTGCATATCTCCTGGAGGTGGGGTGTTTAACAAGAGAGGCAAGGGCGCACCAAAAGATATCAAGCAAGAGCATCTAAGGAAAAGAAAGCACCCTAAGTGGGCAACATGCCATCACCATTCACATACATAAATCTGTGAATCCGGGCGCATCTTGTAACGAAGAATACGTCTCACCATGTGGTTTCTTTTTCTTTTTTCTTTTTTCTTTGTAGAAACACGAAGTGGAAAACAGAAATGCAGAATGATCAAACTTGACTGTCCATATGATAGTTTTTTAATAAGAGCAAATAATTTTTCTTTTTCTTTCTTTTCTTTTTCAGATCATGGTAGAAGCAAATAGTGAAAAAGAGGAGAAATGTGATAGGCGTCAACAAGCTGACTATACTTGGAGACACACGAGAGGTGTCAACTTTACTGTTGCAATGTGCTGACTAGGAGACAGGGAAGAAATGGATGCAAAAAGGATTGTCGAATGGCTGCAAAAAAACTGAGCATCCAAGACAACAAGAATGACATACAGGTAAGATTAGAAAAGCTCCAGTTATTCTAATCATTATTAATACTAACCAATAATGAGAAAAAATTTAATCACCACTCATACTTTAATTCAATCTTAACATCAGAAATGACTGAAGAAGTTATCTTTCAGTATTGATTGTCTAATCAATTTAATCTTTGTTCTTTTGTCTATTAATGGTATTTTTTCAGGTGATTGAATTGATGACTGCGAGGGGAATCTTCATTGAAACTTGCCATCACTACCAGCATCGGAGATGTAGAAATTCCTTGAGGAAAATAAAATTAAAAAGAACAACGTAAACCTCCAAAGGGCACTCACTATGCCCATAAAGGAGAGGTGAATCCAAAGCGATTTCCAGGAGACTCTTAATTAAGCCCAAGGGTATATTTTCAGCAGAATCTGCTTAAAAAAAATTATACTAATCTAAGGGTATAGTTAAGCTGTAACCAGGGATATGTATGTTTAACTCAATGCCAGCTGGAAAATACTGGGCTTTTTTTTTATTTTCTTGTTAAGGGTCTCCGCACATAGATGGCTCTGTAAGTGCTTAGCCACAAAGGAGTCAATTAATAGCCCTTGTGACATTACCTGCTTTCACCTTTCCTTGAATTGGTGGTAAAAACTTTTTTACTCTTACTAATGCTATGAATATCGATGGTGTCATTTTTATTATAATCATGATAATTACTATAATGTAAAAGGTAAAGAGGTGAGACAGGTAGTACTTGCAACTGGCTCTTTGGTGACTTAATTTTTGTGGAGCCTTCTATGTGTAAGAACAACTAGTGAAATAAAATCACAGTGGGCATGGCGTTGCCCATCGGTTTTGGGTTAATATGTGAAGAAAAAAAATCAAGACAATTAATTAAGATTAAAGCCTTTTGGCCTTTGGTGGGGGAGGGGCAGCTGCAACCTCCCCCCCCTTTTTGAAATATTACACACCCCAAACAGTGCTATAATGTGTTTTTGTGTATGTATTGTGTGTATTTCAAAAAATTTTTGTTTCTTTTTTATAGATGGATCAGGTTCGAGGATCCTCAGCCAGGACAGAGCAGGAAAAGAAAAAAGATTAAAATGGATGGGAAGCAGTGTCTTTGCGACCGGTTGGATACCAATGATTATTCTTAACTCAATGCCATTGCAAATGTATGCAAATTTTATTTTTGTGCAATTTCTCATATTATGTCTATAAAAAAATAATGCCATTTTACTATAAGGGTTATATATATTAGTAACAGCAACATAAGATAACATAAAATATTATTAAAAAAAGGAAAAAGTGAAAATGTCAAGACAAGCATACTTGTAACTGGCTCATTGGTGACTAGTACAAATGAAGCCATCTGGTAAAAACAATAAAAAAGTAAAATCACAATGGGCATAGTATGTACATACATGCCAGCCATCGGATTGGGGTAACATGTTAGCTAGCATTAAAACATAGGAAAGGATGAAGCATTTCCCGTACAAAACCCTTTTCTACCACCTTTTATGACCACTACATATTCAAAACATCAAAATAATCAAAGCAGTGATTTTCACTGATTCAAAATCAGTCCTATTCTCATTAAAGAATCACCTAACAAAAACAAACAATTATCTATACACTACACATATATAACCAATACACATACATATACACATATATCACATACATACACATACAATACAAAATATAACACATACATACACAAACATACACAACAACACATATGTACACATACATACACATATATACACATATATAACAATATACACCTATATTACATACATACACATATATATACATACTTTCACATATAAAACATAAAACAATAATACATACATATATAATATACACATACACATAAATACACATACACATATATACACATACATACACATATACAACAGGTACATATATACCCAACACATATATATATAACACATACACATATATACAATATATATACACATACACATATATACATAAAACAATACACATACATACACATATATATATACACATACATACACATATATATACATACACATACACATACATAGAAATATGTACACACATACACATACATACACATATATTCACATAAATACACATACACATATATATATATATACATACACATATATACATATAT
>NC_051388.1:32276918-32284418 GCF_015228065.2 Penaeus monodon | reverse complement strand
AGTAAAGTTGACACCTCTCGTGTGTCTCCAAGTATAGTCAGCTTGTTGACGCCTATCACATTTCTCCTCTTTTTCACTATTTGCTTCTACCATGATCTGAAAAAGAAAAGAAAAGAAAAAGAAAAATTATTTGCTCTTATTAAAAAAACTATCATATGGACAGTCAAGTTGATCATTCTGCATTTCTGTTTTCCACTTCGTGTTTCTACAAAGAAAAAAGAAAAAGAAAAAGAAACCACATGGTGAGACGTATTCTTCGTTACAAGAATGCGCCCGGATTCACAGATTTATGTATGTGAATGGTGATGGCCATGTTGCCCACTTAGGGTGCTTTCTTTTCCTTAGATGCTCTTGCTTGATATCTTTTGGTGCGCCCTTGCCTCTTCTTGTTAAACACCCCACCTCCAGGAGAATATGCAGTGAATTTGGCTCCAAGAGAACTTGTAGTCTACACCCAAACCCTTCACAACTTGGATAAGTGGTAAACACTTGCCTGAGTGAGTGGTGGAGTGGCCACCTGTAGGCAGTTGGCGGGTAACCTCGGTTATGAAAAGGTGTGAGTGCGGGCTGGAGGAAGATCCTGTTATTGGTGCTGTATTCGTGTTCTGTGTAATCACATGTACTCTTAACCATGCTGATCTTAGGTGTGATATTTGACTTTGACATTAATAAAACTGTGAAAATGGATACTGGTATCTTGATTCTGTAGACCTAGGCTTTCCCCCATGCCCCTTTTAGTAGATGTGGTTTGGCATTTACTATTTGGACTGGTGTCTTATCTCTTTGGGGAGTGTTTTGTTGGGGTTTGAGTGCCCACAGTATGGCTGGGTGCTGAAGATGAAGTGGAGATCAATGGGGGAGCTGGTTGTCTCCCCAGTTGGCTAAGGGCAGTCCTAGTGTTGCTGTTGCTGTTCGTTCATTCAATGAGATTTGCAAAGTTCTGGCTTCGCCGGGCTTCATACATATGGGCCGGCCTGTGTCAGCTATTTATGTCCATCACATTTTGTTCTCTGACACCTATGCTTACCATGGTGGCGGTATTACCAGTAGGTGCTCCTGCTGCTATGGTGTAAGCATGTGCATAATCTTACTACAGCCTGGCGGCTGTTGTGGGCAGACCTTGTCTCAGAAATTGTGCTCACAATTCTGTAATTAATGTATCAACGTGGCGTTCGGCTCACCATAGTGCATGCAACACCTGTCTGTATGATCTGCCATGCGCAATGGTAACCTAGTCTAATTCTGTGAAGAATGACTTCAGTAACTCTATTGATTGCTTCAGATTTGCTGTAGACAGTCAATGGCTGCTGTGGAGTCTGTATGTATGACCACATGTCCTTCCCTCAGGGACGTGTGGGCTATGGCTTCCATGATCGCAACTGCCTCTGATTGTAGCGAGGAGGCATGTCTGTTACCTCATGGATTGTGGGGCATCCCTTGCTGCAAAAACCGGTGCCTGCAGTGTGGTTTAAGGGATCAACTGATCCATCAGTGAAGTAGGTTCTACTGCCCGGAGGAGTGATGGCTGCAATGACCCTCTCAGCTTCTGCCTTTAGACTAGGTATAGTGTATTGATTCTTTCTCCTGACAAACTCATAACAGAGAACTGGATCAAGGTTTGTGCCCACTGCAGTACTTCAATAAAGTCGGGGTGGGGGAGTCCATTCCCTTGGGAAGTAGTTGTTCTTTGAACTGGTAGCGTATCAACAAACCTGCCTGTATGAGACAGCCAGGAGTTTGTTTGTAAACAGCTTGTGGTCTTGTTCTAGGCAGCTTATGTGTGTGTTCCCGGGAGCTGGATGACTTTGAAAAGAACTGAGATGCCATTAGATCAATTTGTGATTTCAGTGGGAGGTTGAGGGCCTTCATCCACCTTGGGGCACTCAGAATGATCCTGGCAGCATTATTTGAACTGTCTCCAATTTTTCTCTAATTTTGGCTTTGTGGCACTCAGGGAGACAGGCATAGTTCATAATGGGACGGATGGCATATTCATAGAATGATCTTAGTACTTTATGTCTAGCTCCTATGTGTCTCCCAGACATTACTCTCATGACAGACAATCTTGCTTTGGTTCGGTCAACCAAGTACAGGACCTCCTTTTTAAAGAGAATTCTCAGATTTGTGTCTTGAACTTTTGTCTCAGAGCCATGGCTTTGGATTTGGCTGCAGAGAGTTTTAGTCCTGTCCTACAGCATCCTCAGATACAAGGTCCAGACAGCACTGGCTTTACTTAGGCAGTGTGGTCCAGTAGAGATGATTGCGAGATCGTCTGCATAGATTCATCTTGCACCCACTGGGAGGTGTAGTTGAGGATGCAGGGCATTAGGGTGTTAAAAAAGGGCTGGACTGAGGACCCCACCCTGGGGGTTTCCCATTTTCTAGTAGCAGTATATGATGGGTGACCTTGGAATCTGACTTTGGCTGTTCTTTCCTGAAATAATCCCCTATCCAAGCCAGGAGCTTTTCCCCTGATTCCTTCTGGATCGGATCTCCTGAATAGCAAGAGGACTTTCTAATTTATAAGCCTTCAACAGGTCTAGGAATACTACCACTGAAGTGACAGTGTGATTGTGCTTTAAAAGCATGGCATGCTGTGTACTGTGCTCATGCCCCATGTGAACCCATGGAGTTTTTCATGTGGGGGTCCCAAATTTTCCCCTGGAGGGCGGCTTAGTACCATTCTCTCGGACGTCTTGCCCAGACAGCTGAGGAGAGAGATGGGGCGGTACTTCCCTGGCTCCCTTTTTTTTTAGAATGGGAACTATGATAGCCCTTTTCCCGCTCTGAGTAGAGTGGAAGTTTCCCAGGACTTGTTGATGAGTTGCAGGAATGCAGCCCACCTGCCAGTCCTAGGGTGGGAAATGATGGAGTTACGATATCCCATAAGAAACCTGGGGCTGTGCAAGAACTATTTTTGTAGGTTTGTCTTAATCCCTCAGAGAGAAGAAACATCTGAGTTATCTGGTTTGGCTGCCCTTTCTCTGAGCAATTCTGCCTGGTAGCAGGCATTCTCAGTTTGCCCTCAGTTCAGCTGGCAGAATGTTGCTGCTTGTTCTGCAGAGAACTCCTGCACCAGACTTGAGGGTCATGGTGTGTGCATGTCGGGGCTGGCAAGTTCCTTGGCATCCCTGACTGCTTCCCTTAGGAGGGCTAGGTTGACAGGGGTTCTTTGCCTTCGGAAATGTTTTCTACACTTATTCACTCTGTCATTAAAGTACCAGGCGTCTTATAACTCCTGGATCATGGCCGTTTTTAGGTATAGTCTGTGAGGCAGCTTGATTATGGCAGTGATAAGGCTGGCTCAAGCACTTCCCCATTTTTGCTCTGTGGGGGTTCTTTGCTTCTAAGATAGGGGGTAAGGCATTCTGAAAGACTTCCCAGTTGGCCTTGTCTGTTTTCCATCTTGGATTGCTTGTGGCAGTTGGTCTGGGCCAGCATCCATGAGGGTAGTAACAGTGCCATAATGGTCACTTGTGACAGTCTCATCAACACACCATCTAATTCTCTCCAAAAGAGCTACAGTGGCCAAGGTGAGGTCTAGGACCTCCCCTTTTGACATGTTTTGGGGCTTTTGGCTATTGAGAAGAGTGATCTCGGGGAAAGTCTCATGCACGTTGGCTAGTGATGTTAATAATAGTTAATGGTTAAAAGCAAGATAAATGGCCTAGACATTTAAGGTCAGTAGCATATAGTTAAGTATGGGAAGGGTGGTTGAGTTAGTGTTTAGTTGTCTAAGCTGGGCAAAGGAATTGGTGAGTGAAAGGGTTGAGCGGGTGTGGTAAGGAGTTAGATTAGATGGAGGATATGTATGCGTTTGAGGAAAGAGAATAGGTTGTTGAAACAGAAAGTTGGGATTTGTAAGGATGTCTGATAGGTTGGGGGTCGCTGAAGGGAGGATAGGTGGGGGAAAGCAGAGGTAAGTATGGACGAGACATAAAGGGAATGTGGGAAGAGACAAAATGATAATTGGGGATTGATATTGGAGGATGTATAAGAAAGGTCTCTTGAAGGCATACAATAGATGGGTTATAAGTGGAAAGGATATGACGAAGGTCAGGTCTGTGGGAGCGGAAACCGCGAATATTCCAATGAAGGATAGTTATATTTTAGTGATAAGATTGTAGTACGTTTGGAGATTTTGAGGGGGAAGCAGCTAGAGGGTGGGATAAGGACTGAGAGGTCTGAGATGGAGAGGTGTGGAGTTGGTGTTTCTACTAAAAAGGGGTATTAGGAGACAGAGGGTCTGGGGAAGGGGATACTTGTGACATAAGGGATTCACGTGTTATCAAGGGGGGAGTGGAAGGGATAGAGGGGATGGTGGGGGGGTTACATAAGGGATTCACGTGTGTATCCAGGAGGGAATGGAAGGGATAGAGGGGATGGTGGGAGGGTTTAATGTGGGCGGGATTGGGGTCGGGGGGATGGGCTGGGGTTGGGGGGGGTTAGGAGGATAGGGTGTAGGAGGGATATCGTTAGGAGGAGGATGGATATCAGCAGTTACTTGGAGTGTAAAAGGAGCAGAGTTGTAAGATTGGAGGTTGAGTGTCAGTTTTCATTAAGTAATCTTAAATATTGTCAATAGTTTTTCTGAGGATTTGGGTTTGGGGGAGTTTTGGGGGATAAAGGTTTTCTTGTGAGGGGGGGAAGAGAGGCTTGGTGCCTCAAGCGTAGGGGCAATGGAAGGTGGAGTGTTTGTGTGGTAGGGGAAGAGGAGGTGGAACGTTTGTTCTGTCTGTTACGGGTAGTGCGAGGAGGGAGAGGGGAAGGTTTTGGGGTTGTAGTGGTGATTGGAGTATCGTGTAGAGATTGGAGTGTCTGGGTTTAGGATGGCAAAAGAGTTAGACTGGGGAAGGTAGGAAGTAGAAGAGGGGGAGTTAGATGTAGGGAGGGTGGGTTTAGGAGAATTGGTAGAATGAGCAGTATTACTGGAGTAAGGAGTAAGAGAGAAACCACGTCGACGTGGTTTCCTGTCTGGTTCACGTAGTGTGAGTCCAAGTTTGAATATGAGAGTTGCTACCTCAGACTCCAACTTGTAGGTGGGAAAAGCCCCTATAAAAACATTTTGGGGGCTGCCACAGTTGGCACATGTGGGGTGATTGGCAGAGCAGTTAGATCGGGTATGGCCAGGTTGGGCAAAATAGTGGGCATCTGGCTGGGAACGGCAATGTTTGACTGGGTGTCCTAGACCCAACAAATTTTTGGCCCCTGACGTGGAGGAGGTTGGGATGGATGAAAAAGGAGGGATTCTCCTCTATGTATACGTTAAAGGAAAGGGCATGTCTTTCGGAAGGTAATTTTGGCTATATTAGTGGGTTTATTTTGATGACCTCTGGGGGAATGGAGTAGCATTGTACTGATGTTGCATCATAGTCTGTGAGACAGGCAAGTAGGTCTCTCCACAGTCGACCAATCTTTTGTCAAGACGGGGCAATTTGTGGGGAGATTGAAATGTTCCGGTGCAAGTATTGAGGGTTGGATGGGGTTCTGCAAGGATGGGGTTACCATATAGGTCTGTTAGTTTGTTAATGCTATAGCTTGGTTTTCGGATGTTACTGTGACAAAACGGGGGGCGGGCGGGTCGGCTACGGAAAGAGACTTTACCTACTTGTTTTGGAGACATTTTTAGAAGAGAAGGGTGTTGTCAAGAGTAGGGGGCTGTGGGAGGGATCACGAAAAAATCGGTCCCATTTGGCTGCGCTAAAGAGAGTATTCAAAATTGTTGTAGAGATAGGGGTAGTAGAAGGGCGGGGGCGTGATGAAGATGGAGTAGTGTTGAGGGAGGTAGTGTTATGGAGAGGTGGGCAATAAGGTTTTTAAGGGATTAATAAGGGAGGATGGGGTGGTTGTGTTGGAGGTTTGGGGATAGGGTGTTTAAGTTGAGCGTGCTGGAAGAGTGGAAATGTTCCTTTAAAGGGGTTTATTGTTGGCTACTGTACTAGTAGGCATTGATGAGGGGGTAGTTATTGCAGTGTTCGGAGCCGTGGTCAAAGGAGAGCCTGGGGTCAGGAATCGGGTGGGTTTACATCGTTGGGGCTATTTGATAAAGGGGCAAGCCTCATTTCCCCCAAAAATGGGATATGTTTCATTACTGGCCATGGTAAGCCTGGGTTATGTTGGGGGTAAAAACAGTCCACCCATCAGGGTCCCCCTTTAGGGGTAAGGGCTAGGTAACTAAATCATGGGAATACCCTGCCCATGGGTCCCTCAGGCCGTTCAGGACTGGCACAAAGTCAGCCTTTCATCCTTTCATCTCACACCTTAGGAGGTGGATAGCAGAAGGGGTTTTGGTGAAGGGACAGAAACGAAAATTGGGGAAAGGGAAAAAAGACATCCAATTAGTTGAGTCGAGGGCTGAGTCCCAAGGTTCGGGAGCTCCCCATCATTGGGTCCCAGTCTCCACCAAAACCCCCCCACGACAACAACGGGCAAGGGATTGGGGGGGCTTGGCTATGTGATGGCCTGCCGCATCTGGTGCCCTGCAGGGAGCCAGGATGGGGTGATGTGCATTGAAAATCTTCCCCTATGATCACTCGGTCTTGGTGCTGCAGTAGCAAAAGACCTGGTTGATGTTTAAGCTCCTGGCTTGCTCTACACATTGTATAGCTTGAGGGGGCCCCAGCCAGGTGAATCTCAAAAGGCAAGAGATTCAACATCTTTTCCACAGTGCGGTGCATCGGCCATTGCAGAGCAAGGGATTGTTACTCTGAAGACAGCATGAAGACATGATACCTGAGAAGCAAACAATCCACTCTATTAATGTCTCCTGGAGTATGACAATGTCAGTGTTCTTTGGTCGCACTATTGTGTAGAGGATGGCGTTCTTTGTATTAAAGCCCCAGATGTTCCACTTTAGTATGCTTAGATTGTGTGTCATGATATTACTTGGGGATAGGTACACAGAGACGTCTTTACATTCGGTTTCAGAGTCCGTTGTGTCGGAGACGACAACTCCATTGTGAAGTCCTCACTGGTTGAGGGATCATCTGTTTTTGAGCTGTTTGTCAGGCTAACCATAGGTCCACTGGGAGGTGGAGAGCCTTTGGTAGCTCTGACTTTTGTGAGTTTGGCTTTTCTCACTTCAGGCTTTGTCTTTGTATCTTTTCTCTTTGCTGACTTCCCCCTGAGTAAGGTCTGCTTGTTGTGGCACTGTCGCAAAGATTCAGCCTGTTCTGGCTCTGCCTGTGAGGGCGTGACCGGGTTTGGGGTGGGGAATCTCGTCCTGGGGTGAGGGGGGCTGCTTTGGCTCTGTTCAGCTTCCCTTTCCCTTTTAGGACTGCAACAGTCTGGGTCATTGCCGTCATGGCGACCATGCTGCCTTCTCCCGCCTCTTCACTCGACCCCAGAGCTGTTGCTACTGAAGTGACTACAAATGTCAACAGGAGAGTATATCTTCCTTTTCAAAGAGGAGACTATCATCTCATGGGGAGGCTTTGTAGTGTTTTTTGAACCTTATATCTTGTGGTTCTTTTCTGCATTTTAGAAATGGGCGGAACTCCT
>NC_051388.1:32265622-32276818 GCF_015228065.2 Penaeus monodon | reverse complement strand
CACGTGCAAGCTTCTCTACTTTTTTTTTGCATGGGATGAAGAAGTGGATGCAGTTTTTTTAGGTTATTTTATTCAGTTTTTGTTTCGTGTTTCTTTTTTTTTTCTTCATTTTATGTAATTTGTTGTTCTTTTGTGACTTTCCAACTTCTTAATAAAGTTCAATCTCCCTTTGTCACAGCCCTGACATCACCGCTTTTAAATACTTTCACCTCATCACCTGATGCTACGTGACTGTCATAACTTCACAGTCACTAACTCATTATCCTTTGCCATAGCGTGGACTCAATCCTATATCCTTACCTCACCATCCTATTGGTTTCGGTTTTCCCGCACGTGACACTTGCTGCTAGTACTCTCATAAGTGCTGCTGCCGACGAAGGAGAACCTTCCGTTGACACAGACGGGAATGGTCAGCTCCTGATTAGGACCATCTCCGAGCTTCAACCTGCTTCAACAGCATAGGTTAGCTGAGGGATAGCCCTGGAGTATGGTTGAGGAGGCTGTGCCCAAAGCACACCCAGATGGCACCTAAACTGTTAAACTTTTATCCCTACCTCCCAGTTAGCCGAGAAACCTACTGTTGTTCGGTATAACGGGGTTCTGGGCTGCGCCCCCTCATCTACTTCCCACGAGAATGCCTCAAGTGGCGCGACTTCCAGTGCGGGCACGCACTGGAGGTCGTAGGTACTCGAACTTACGCACCGAGAGTTGGCCGGCCACCCTCCCTGCAGCCTCTGTGGCGGAGGGAAGCCCACGCTTGAGAACACCCCACCTAACACAAAAAATTCAAGATGGCGCTTAGCCACCCACACCTATTCCTCCTTTCAAAGAACCCACTATCCCCATTCTTCCTTCCCCACTCTTCTTTCCAAACTACTAGTCAACCTAGTTCGCTCTGCCCACCAGAGATTTTCAAGATGGTATTGTGGTTCCACTTTTTATAAAACACACAATCTCAGAGCTCCCTGGAGAAATGTCCCATCCCTTAGAGTGCAAGGTAAATTGCACAATTTACACGGCAATACCGAAGGTAACACTCTGTGCGGTTTGATGCAACCCTTTGCACACTGAGGCCATGACGAAACTAATTTTATAAATTGAATTTCATAGTTTCTCCAAGCAATTGAGCTATCAAATCGTGGCACTAGTCGTGACGTCACAAGATGAATAACATAAAACATTATGCGATGCGATTAATTTAATGAAAAGTGATCAGTAATTAATACTCTTCACGGCTGCATGGTTAGTTTTCTCTGTTAACTTTTCTCTCTCTCTTTTTTTCCAATAATACCGGGTTATCTAATGTATATGTGTGTGTGTGTGTGTGTGTGTGTGTGTGTGTGTGTGTGTGTGTGTGTGTGTGTGTGTGTGTGTGTGTGTGTGTGTGTGTGTGTGTGTGTATATATATATATATATATATATATATATATATATATATATATATTTTTATATAATAGT
Source organism: Penaeus monodon (assembly GCF_015228065.2). Taxonomy (NCBI): domain Eukaryota; kingdom Metazoa; phylum Arthropoda; class Malacostraca; order Decapoda; family Penaeidae; genus Penaeus; species Penaeus monodon. Next base: position 32,275,360 of record NC_051388.1, on the reverse strand, counting down.
AATAGTATATAATAATATAATGAATAACATAATAATAATAATTAATTTATAGAATATATAAATATAATAACAATAATAATAATAGATACAGTAATAATAATAATTATTAGTATAACTAGTAATAAGGATAATAATAATAATAATAATAATAATAATAATAATAATAATAATAAACAAAAACAAAACAACAAAACAACAATAACAAAGACAACAACAACAATATAATACACGAGTGTCACCTAGTTAGGCTCAGAATCTAATTTTCTCACGTATGTTGCTTTTAAAGAAATTGTAACCTTTGCCTCATTCCTTAGTTCCTTCCTCCTCCCCCTGTCAAGTCTTTCTTTCAGTAGTGTTGGCAAAGTGTATAGTTCTGTATTAAAATAAATAAATAAATATAAATAATAAATAGATTAAATTTAAATTTTAAAAAGATGAATAGATAACACGTGAGATTTATAATTTGCCATACATATATGGGTTTATACAATTGTGGAAGAAAAGGTTATATCTATCGGTAATCTATCTACCGATAGATAGAGCTCCCGGGCTAGTACAGTGGTAACGTGTCGGGGCCTCTCATCCGAGGGGTCGGCGGTTCGCGCCCCGCCCAGGCGCGAGAAGTTGCAATTGTCGCCCCGCGGGTTACTGCTGTGGCTGGGCACCACGGCGGGGAAGGACTAGTCCAGCTGAATCAGCACCGGCTGTGACACACAGAGAGTTGGCGTTAGTCGACACAGGCCGGGCTCCCCTATGGTATAGCCCGGGCGAGGGTAAGCTTCGCATATCGGACTTACCCTTATCCGATAGATAGAAACTTACCCACTTTCAGGCCCCTGTTTCTGTGGGAAACACTCATCATCATTAACATAATCTTGCATGTTTTTTTTTTGTTTTTTTTTCTACATATAGTGCTATACACTTTTTTTTTACCGAAACATATTGAAAGAAAGACGTGAAATGAGTTAATGAAAGAATTAAGGCGAGGCAAATGTTACGACTAACGACGTTAGAAAGCTTGCATTCTGAGCCTAATAAGGAGAAACTCGTATTATTATTATTTTATTATTATTATTATTATTATTATTATTATTATTATTATTATTATTATCATTATTATTATTATTATTATTCTCACTATCATCATCATCATTATTATTATTACAATCATCCTTCCTATGATTACAGTAATGATGATAATGATGACAATAATGATAATAGTGTTGATAATGATGATGGTGATGATAATGACAATAATAGTGCTCATTATAATAAAAAGAAAAAAAAAATCCTGAAAGTCGGAAAAGCGGTAAAATCTAGCGAAATGAGAGTATGCTGTAAATGCCGTTTTTTCGATTTCAGTGATGTTTTGGGTAATCTTAGGGTAATAATGATAATATAGCTATAATTGTATAACCATGACAATAATGATTATAAAAATGAGAATAATGAAAAATTTGATGAAATCATAAAAAATATTTGATATAATGGGAATAGTTACAACAATAACCAATATTCTAATGATAATAATTATAACAGTAAAATATATAAATTTATAAATGAAGGGATAAATAAATAAATAAATAAATAAATTCGCATAATAATAATAATAATAATAATAATAATATAATAATAATAATAATAATACAATGTCCACAATTAAATTTGTTGCCCAATCTTATGTTTTTCTGTTTCTCTATTTCTTATTTCTGATCATAAGGAATTCAGAACATACAATTTCCTCTTCATTGGATCCGCTTTACTTAAATATGTAAAGAGTCCAGATTCCGAATCATTCTGATATTTACGAAATACTCCTATGGTACCATCAATATCATTGTGTTGTTAATTCTACCATTATCATTGTTTCTTTTTGTGTTATCATTACTAACGATTATCATTATTATCAGTTTTGAGTTATTTGTGTAGTGGAAGTAAAAATGGTAGTTGTCGTAATAGCAGTACTGGTATCATAATCATAGGAAGGATGATTGTAATAATATATAATAATAATGATAAATAAAATAATAATAATAATAATAATAAAAATAATACACGAGTTTCTACTTATTAGGCTCAGAATGCAAGCTTTCTAACGTCGTTAGTCGTAACCTTTGCCTCGCCTTAATAATGATAATAAGAATAATAACAATAATAATAATGATAATAATAATAATAATGCGAATGCGTGGGTGCATCCATTGCACACGCATCGCTTGTGCACGTGTGTGAGCGTGCGCGCTGATTTACATAATTTTAGGTAAATCAAACCTAGATACGGTAGTGGGTGAGTCTGTCGTAAATGCGATGGTGGGTTGGGAACCACCAACAATGATTGCCTAAACAACTACTCCCCTGGGAAGGGATCACTGCTCAAACCGCCCAGTATAAAGACTTAATCGGCTACATGATGTCCACGAGCGCTAAGTGGTTCGTCAAACCTGGACATGCCAATTGGGGGTTAGCGCGGGATATCCAGCTTCTTGGCAGTGGGGTTAAATGCATCCTGCCTCTCACGTAAGAGTAGGAGGTGGGCGATAAAGCGTCGCCCGTCACACGGATCAACATGAGGCGCATCCCCCAGGGCAGAACTGAGTCTACCTCTTCCATTGGTCAAAATCCACCAGGTCAATAGGGCGTGATAGCTCCCACCCCTAGCCCTGCGGTTCAACCATTTTTTGTACTAACAATCAAAAGAAAACAAGACTTAAATGGACAAGGAAGAGTATAATGAGGTAATGTACTGCTCTGCTATGCACTCGGGAACCTGCTGCAAAAAGTTATGTGCATGTTTTTGTTGGTGTTCCATTGCCTCAAACTCAATCACCCTGGTAGTGACCCAGTGCTTTGATTTTAATTAGCAGATCTAAAGAAATAATAATGATAATAATAATATTAATAATAATAATAATATATAATAATAATAATAATAACAATAATAATAATAATAATAAAAATAATAATAATAATAATAATAATAATAATAATAATAACAACTACAACAACAACAATAAGAAAAATCGAACTTTCAATTTTCATTATTAGTATCATTTCTATTACCATTATATCAAAATTATTATAACTATGATTACATGAAAATTTCATTATTTCAATTGTTATCATCATTTTGTCATGATTAATACAATTATGATCATTATTATCATCATTACCCTAATAATTACCAAATCATCATTGAAATCGAAAAAAACGTAATTTGGGAATATAATCTCAAAGGCTATATAGCCCTAGATTTTGCCGCTTTTTCGACTTTGGGATTTTTTTTTCTTTTTCCTTTTTATAAATGGGTATTGTCATTGCTATTATCATATCATCATCACTATGATTATTATCATCATTATTATCATCATTATGTCATCATTATCATCCTTATTGTAATTATCACCATCTTATCATCATGTTTATCTTTACTATGAAATTATTGCCACCATTTATGTTTTTTTGGTAATTATAGTAACAGTAGAAATAAAAATAATAAAAACATAATAATGATAATAATAATATAACTGAAAACTTAAGTTTTATTATTATTATCAATTATTTTGTAACTATTATAGTTATAATATTTTTTGTAGTTATTAAGAAAATGATGATGATAATAATAAATAATGATAAAAATTAAAAATGAAATAAAATAATGATAATAATAATAAAAATAAAAATAATTTATAATAATAAAAATATTTATCATTAACATGATTATTATTTTCATTATTATCGTTTTTTTGGTAATTATTAGTTATAATATTTTTTTTTTTATACTAATAAAAAAAAATGGTAATGAATAACAAGAAAAATAATAATGATAATAAAAATATAACAATAATAATGTCAATATTAAATTACTTTTTATTAATTATTATTATTATTATTATTATTATCATTATCTTTGGGCTTTTATTACAGTTATATATATTTTTTGTAGCAATAAAAATAATAGAAGTAATAAAAAATAATAATAATAATAATGATAATAAAAACCCAACAATAATGATGATGGTAATAAATGAAAACAATAAAAAACAATATATAAAAATTTATAATATTTTTAATATTAATAATAACAATATTATTATTATTGCAATTATTCATAATTATCAAATTATTGTTAAATTATGATTTCATGAAACTTTTATTATTCTCATTTTTATTACCCTAATAATTACCAAACTCACCACTGAATCGAAAAAATGCACATTGAGTGTACTGTAAAGGCTATATTTCGCTAGATTTTGCAGCTTTTTCGTCTTTCGTAATTTTATTTTTTTTTTCTTCTTTATTATAAATGGCATTATTATTGTATTATCATATCATTATTGTCATTACATAATCATTGTAATTATTATCATCATTATTTTAATTATTATCATTTTCATCTTTATTACTGAAATTTAAATATCCGCTATATATATATATATATATATATATAATATATATATATATATATATTTTTTATATAATATTATATTTTTTTTTTTTTTTTTTTTTTTTTGGGGGGGGGGGAATTGTAGTTTCAGTAGAATATTTTATAATAATAAAACTTTAAAATTGAATTTTCCTTATGATTATGATAATAGTACAGTAAATAAAGATAATAACAATATCTAAATTTCAAATTTTCTCTTTCTTTTCCCCAGTTTCGTAAAATTTTTATTATTCTTTCATTTTATGTATTTTGAAATAAAATTTAACTCACCATACATAATTTAATAATTGAAATAAACTGCATTATGGGTAAAATATCTCCAAGCGCGGGAAGCCACCAGTGAAAAAGGGTCAAGCCAGGTCGTTGGGGGGAAAAGTATAATAGAATTTTGGTTGGCATCTACTATTTGGACAGGTGTTTATCTCTTTGGGGGGTTTTTGGGGTGTGAGTGCCACAGGTATGGCTGGGTGCTGGAGTGAAATGGAGATCACGGGCTCCCCAGTCGGCTAAGGAAAATGGGGAGTCCTTGGGGTTGCTGCTGCCGTTGTCGTGTTCCGCTGGAGGATCAGGGAATGCTGATCTCGGTTCGTTCGTTCATTCGTTTGAGATTGCAGAATATCTGGCTTCGCCCGGGGCCTTCAACATATGGCCCAGCCTGTGTTAGCTGTTTATGGCTGTCTCATTTTATTCTCTGACACTCCATACTTACCGTGGTGGCGGGATCCCAGACCTCCTGCCGCCATTTTTGTAAGTATGAGACAAAATTTTCTTTAACAGCCCGGCGACTGTTGTGGGCGGATCTGTCTCAAAAATTTGTGTGTGCTAACAATTGTGTAAGAAATGTACCAACAGGGCGTTCATGCATGCAACACCTTTTTGCATAGTTAACTGTCTCTATGATCTGCCATGCGCAATGGGCACCTAGTCTGATTCTGTAAAGAATGACTTCGGTACCCTATTGATTGCTTCAAGAGAGTGCCAGGGTTCATAGCCTGTGGCTCGAGTCCATCTGGCCGAGGATGGGATCTCTTTTCTCTCTGTGAAGCTGCACGAGGAAGGTACAGCTGTGGCATTACACTTCTGCCGTAAGATTTTTCGGCTCGGTTTTATGATCATGGGATTTGGGGCATACCCCTCCCAAATGTCAGATAGTCTGTCGGCAAGCTCATTCCTTCTGATGCCTATGTGGCCAGGGACCCAGTTTATGATTCTTCTACCCTGAGCAAAAATCCTCTCTGCTATTGTGAGGACAGTGGTAGATGTTGTCTTTGGGTGAGCTGTGTGGAAGACAGTAAATGGCTGCCCTGGAGTCTGTAGTAGACCACATGTCTTCCCTCGGGGACCCCGTAGGCTAGGGCTCCCATGATCGCAACTGCCTCTGCCTAAAGCGAGGAGGCATTGTCTGTTACCCTTATAGATTGTGTGGCATCCTTGCTGCAAAGCCGGCGCCTGCGTTGGTTTAAGGAATCGATGACCCACCCCTGAAGTAGGTTCTACTACCCGGAGGAGTGATGGATCAATGACCCTCTCAGCTTCTACCTTAGACTAGGCATGGGTCATTGATTCTTTCTCCTTGACAAACTCATAACAAAGAACTCAGTCAAGGTTTGTGCTCACAGCGGGTCAGTATTATTGTGGTGGGGGGAGTCCATGCCCTTTGGGAAGTAGTTGTTCTTTGAGTGTAGCGTATCAACACCCTGGCTGTGTGAGCAGCCCGAAGTTGTTTGCAAACATCTTGTGATCTTGTTCTAGGCGTCTGAGTATTTGTATCTCAGTTTGTGTTCCTGGGGGGTTTGGATGACCTTTGAAAGGAACTGAGCTGCCATTAGGGAAATTTGGATTCCAGGGGGAGAAGGTTTGCCTCCACGAGGAGGTTGAGGCCTTCGTCCACCTTGGGGTACCCAAATGATCCTGCAGCTTCTTTTGAACTGTCTCCAATTTTCCCTTAATCTTGGCCTTGCAATAATTTGGGAGACAGAAGCATATCCCCAATGGATGGACGGCATGTACAAAGAATAATCTTAGTACTTTATGTCTAGCTCCTGTGTGTCTCCCAGACATTGCTCTCTTCACAGACAGTCTTTCTTTTGGGTTTGGTCAATCAATTAAGGACCTCTTTTTTAAAGGAGAGCATCCGGGCAATTATCACCCAAGTATTGAAGACCTGAACCCATTCTAATCTATTCCCCGGATTCTCAGACTTGTGCCTTGTGTAATGATCACTAGACACGAAGTAAGAATTTTCCCAAAATTATCTGTGACCAAACCCTTTGTATACCTCACCTTTCTTTTTTCTTTACACATACGTTACTTATGTATACCTCAGTTAATTAGTCCTTTATGTGTAAGATATTTACTTTTTTTTTTAAAAGATTATATTTTTTTTTCTTAGGGAAAAATGATACTTTATTTTACTATTTTTGTATTAGGTCCTATAACTTGTTATTTATTACATTAAGATAAGGGAACAGTGTAAATATGCGAGTTTACCTACAAAGTTTTAGTTTTCTTTGTTTCCCCCACAAGCATTCTCTTTAATTAGAGGGTACGCAGTTATATTTCACTGTTGCTTGTTATATTAAGGTTCTATAATAGATATTATAATGAGAAACCCAATTTTTTAATTTTGTTTCTGGAGAAATTCATTTTAAATTCCGGGATTATGCAGTATGATTAAGGGTGAACCCTATACTTGTAATATATGTGACTGAGTAGATGTTAAAATGTAAGAATATACAGTATTAAACCCTGATATTGTAACCATAACCAAAGAGAGAGAGAACAGAGACAATGTCTGATAAATGCCCGAAAAAATTGTAAAAATTTGGTAAATACCAGAAGTAAGAAAGAACATTCAACTGTTTCTAATATCAATAATAAGATTTTAAAATACTATAGATCTGATTACAGAACAAAACAAAGTAATCATTTGAGAACAAACTGTAAAACCATGGTAAATAGAATATCTTCATTACAGCTAGTGGCTGACACGTGGCACTTGGATACCATTCAGATGTTTCTCTGTTATTATTGAGAATTAAAACCCCTTTAAGGAGTAAGTGTTATTGAAGTTTATAATAAATTTAAAACTATCTATGCTAAAATGAGGGTTTCAAATATAATATGATGTATAAATATAAAACTACTCAGATCGTATATAATGGCATGAATATACACAATTTGTTTGTTTGTCAAAAGTAGTTATGTTCCTCAAGAAATTGGTTATATTGAAGTTTTTTTTGTTTTATCATTCCTAAATAGAACCATTGTTTCTTTTTTATGAATGTTTTTTTTTTCCCGGTTTGTTGTGTTTGCTTCATGAGAAGTCTTGGAGAGATCCACAGATTGTAAAGTAGATGCCATCCTTAGGAACCCTCTGAACTGATACAGTGAAGATATGAAGAAATTGAGAAAAGTCTGTACAGAAAAAAGGATTCAAGAGGAAGACAAGAGAAGGACAGTCCTATACTACACACCTTATTGGAGAAGTGGACTCTGTGTCAATTAAGGTTTTAGTTGTAAAAGTTTAATGATTTATAATTCATTATATCAAGAAATGTAAGATTATCAATTGTTTGATGTTACCCTTCTCTCAGTTACCTCTAAGACTGAAATTAGATCATCGTAACCCTCTTATGATTATTATATTTTTTTAGTGTGGGTTCTCAAAAAATATGACTCAGGTAAGATACAGGAGAGCTCACACTTGACGTTAATTAATAGTGCCCCCTCTAGATAAAGCCGAGTGGATAGAAAGAAAGGGAAATAGTGTCTTTGACCATAGAGAGAAGGTGGGCACAATACACTTGAACATTAGTCTCAGAGCCATGGCTTTGGATTTGGCTGCAGAGATCTTTAGTCCTGTCCTACAGCACTCCTCAGATACAAGGGCCAGACAGCGATGGGCTTTACTTAGGCAGTGTGGTCCAGTGGGGATGATTGCAAGATCGTCTGCATAGATGATCTTGCACCCCCTGGGAACTGTACGTTGAGGATGCAGGACATCAGAAAAGGGGTGGACTGAGGACCCCACCTGAGGTGTTCCATTTTCTAGTGGCATTTGCTGTGATAGGTGACCTTGGAATCGACTTTGGATGTTCTGCTCCTGAAATAGTCACCTATCCAAGCCAGGAGCTTTCCTCTGATTCCTTTCTGGATCAAGTCATTTGAATAACAGAGGACTTGCTAATTCAAAAGCCTTCTCCAGGTCTAGGAATACTACCACAGAAGTGACAGTGCTGATAGTACTTAGAGTGTGCTGTGTGCTGTGGCTTATGCCCCATGTGAATCCATGGAAGTTTCATGTGAGCGTTCCATTTTCCTTTGGAGTTGGTTTAGTACCATTCTATCGCCGTCTTGTCCCGACAGTGAGGAGAGAGAAGGGGGGTACTTCCTTGGTTTTCTAACTTTAACACTAGGCCCTTCCGAATCAATTAAGTTGGGATAGTACCACCTCAAGGTAAAGCCATGTGTGCCCAACCATATGCGGTGCTTCCACTGCCAGGGGTAGGGCATGGAGCCAAATCTTGCTGTTTTAAGGAAAATGGATAACCAAAATTAGTGTAAAGTGTGTACAACAGGGCATCAGGGAGATGACGACTGTCCAGGTCCAATATGCGTTACCACTGCAAAAAAGCTCATGAAGCTTCTTCAAAACAATGTAATGGTACAAATTTGAAAAAGGGAAATATTGGTAATAGGAGCAAGGAGAAAGTTTTCCAGAGGCAAAGCGACCTGCCCGTTTTGCTCAGTCCCAATTTGGGTGAAACTGCCTCTGGTGAATTCCACCAGAAAACGGACTGGAGTGAAGGGTCTATTGAGGAGGCTCCTCCTACCATGGTAAGGTCTTTGGAGCCATCAGGTAAGGCTCCAGAGGCCTCAACGGTGACAGCTCCAGTTGCCACCACATCCACAGGGGCCTCCGCTGCTAGGCAGAATGCCCCTGAAGCAAAGGCTCAGGTCCATCCTTTGCCCAGGCAAAGAAATCCTGAGCCTGTCAAAAGGAAGCCTGTGGAAACTAGTTCCACGAGTAAACAATCCCTCAGGTATGCCCCTTGCCCAGGCAAAGGAATCCTGAGCCTGTTCAAAAGACTCATTTCAAAGTGGGGTCTTTGGAGCCATCCAGGCAGGTCTCCAGAGGCCTCAAAGGTGACAGCTCCAGCTACCACCACATCCACAGGGGCCTCTGCTTCTAGGCAGAATGCCCCTTTAAGCAAAAGGGTAGGGCCCTTTGCCCGGCGAAAAATGGTGGGCAAAAAACCCCTTGAAATGAGGTCTTTTAAAACCCCCGTCCG
>NC_051388.1:32254211-32265522 GCF_015228065.2 Penaeus monodon | reverse complement strand
TTGGGGTTTTTTATGTGGAACAGTTTCCACAGGCTTCCTTTTGACGGGCTAGTTTTCTTTGCCGGGGCAAGGAGACCTACTTTGCTTCAGGGCATTCTGCCTAGCAGCGGAGCCCCTGTGGATGTGGTGGCAACTGGAGCTGTCACCGTTGAGGCCTCTGGAGCCTTACCTGATGGCTCCAAAGACCTTACCATGGTAGGAGGAGCCTCCTCAATAGACCCTTCACTCCAGTCCGTTTTCTGGTGGAATTCACCAGAGGCAGTTTCAGCAATTGGGGACTGAGCACACGGGCAGGTCGCTTTGCCTCTGGAAAACTTTCTCCTTGCTCCTTATTACCAATACTTCTTTTTCAAATTTGTACCATTTACATTGCTTTGAAGAAGCTTCATGAGCTTTTTTGCAGTGGTAACTGCATATTGGACCTGGACAGTCGTCATCTCCCTGATGACCTGTTGTACCACACTTTACACATAATTTTGGTTATCCATTTTCCTTAAAACAGCAAGAGTTGGCTCCATGCCCATATCCCTGGCAGTGGAAGCACCGCATAGGGTTGGGCACACATGGCTTTACCTTGAGGTGGTACTATGCCAACTTAATTGATTCTGGAAGGCCTAGTGTGTTAAAAGTTAGAGAGCCAAGGAAGTACCGCCCCTTCTCTCTCCTCAGCTGTCTGGACAAGACGGCTGATAGAATGGTACTAAACCAACTCCAAAGGAAAATGGAACGCTCACATGAACACTTCCATGGATTCACATGGGGCATAAGCACAGCACACAGCACACTCTTAAGTACTATCAGCACTGTCACTTCTGTGGTAGTATTCCTAGACCTGGAGAAGGCTTTTGAATTAGCAAGTCCTCTTGTTATTCAAATGACTCTGATCCAGAAAGGAATCAGAGGAAAGCTCCTGGCTTGGATAGGTGACTATTTCAGGAGCAGAACATCCAAAGTCAGATTCCAAGGTCACCTATCACAGCACATGCCACTAGAAAATGGAACACCTCAGGGTGGGGTCCTCAGTCCACCCCTTTTCTGATGTCCTGCATCCTCAACGTACAGTTCCCAGTGGGGTGCAAGATCATCTATGCAGACGATCTTGCAATCATCTCCACTGGACCACACTGCCTAAGTAAAGCCCATCGCTGTCTGGACCTTGTATCTGAGGAGTGCTGTAGGACAGGACTAAAGATCTCTGCAGCCAAATCCAAAGCCATGGCTCTGAGACTAAATGTTCAAGTGTATTGTGCCCACTCCTTCTCTCTATGGTCAAAGACACTATTTCCCTTTCTTTCTATCCACTCGGGCTTTATCTAGAGGGGGCACTATTAATTAACGTCAAGTGTGAGCTCTCCTGTATCATTACCTGAGTCATACTTTTGATGAACCCACACTATAAAAATATAATAATCATAAGAGGGTTACGATGATCTAATTTCAGTCTTAGAGGTAACTGAGAGAAGGGTAACATCAAACAATTGATAATCTTACATTTCTTGATATAATGAATTATAAATCATTAAACTTTTACAACTAAAAACCTTAATTGACACAGATGTCCACTTCTCCAATAAGGTGTGTAGTATAGACTGTCCTTCTCTTATGTCTTCCTTCTTGAATCCTTTGTCTGTACAGACTTTTCTCAATTTTCTTCATATCTTCACTGTATCAGTTCAGAGGGTTCCTAAGGATGGCATCTACTTTACAATCTGGTGGATCTCTCCAAGGACTTCTCATGAAGCAAACACAACAAAACCAGGAAAAAAAAACATTCATAAAAAAAGAAACAATGGTTCTATTTTAGGAATGATAAAACAATAAAACATTCAATATAACCAATTTCTTGTAGGAACATAACTACTTTTGACAAACAAACAAATTGTGTATATTCATGCCATTATATACGATCTGAGTAGTTTTATATTTATACATCATATTATATTTATGAAACCCTCATTTTAGCATAGATAGTATTATTCTATTATAAACTTCAATAACACTTACTCCTTGAATGGGTTTTAAATTCTCAATAATAACAGAGAAACATCTGAATGGTATCCAAGTGCCACGTGTCAGCCACTAGCTGTAATGAAGATATTCTATTTACCATGGTTTTACAGTTTGTTCTCAAATGATTACTTTGTTATTGTTCTGTAATCAGATCTATAGTATTTTATAATCTTATTATTGATATTAGTACAGTTGAATGTTCTTTCTTACTTCTGGTATTTAACGAATTTTACTAACTTTTTTCGGGCATTTATCAGACACTTGTCTCTGTTCTCTCTCTCTTTGGTTATGGTTACAATATCAGGGTTTAATACTGTATATTCTTAACATTTTAACATCTACTCAGGTCACATATATTACAAGTATATGGTTCATCTTAATCATACATGCATAATACTGGAACTTAAATGAATTTCTCCAGAAACAAAATTAATACATATTGGTTTCTCCATTATAATATCCATTATAGAACCTTAATATAACAAGCAACAGTGAAATATAACTGCGTACCCTCTAATTAAAGAGAATGCATTGTGGGGGAAACAAAGAAAACTGAACTTTGTAGGATAAACTCGCATATTTTACACTGTTTCCTTATCTTAATGTAATAATATAGACAAGTATAGTACCTAATACAAAAATAGTAAAATAAAATATCATCTTTCTAAAAAAAAATAAGTACTAATTATCTTACACATCTAAAGACTAATTAACTGAGTATACATAAGTAACGTATGTGTAAAGACCAAGTAAGTGAGGTATACAAAGGGTGTCACAGATGAATTTTTGGACTTCTTACTTCGTGTCCTAGTGATCATTACACAAGGCACAAGTCTGAGAATCCAGGGAATGGACTTAGAATGGGTTCAGGTCTTCCAATACCTTGGGGTGATAATTGACCGGATGCTCTCCTTTAAAAAAGAGGTCCTATAATTGATTGACCGAACCAAAGCAAGACTGTCTGTGAAGAGAGCAATGTCTGGGAGACACACAGGAGTCTAGACATAAGTACTAGATCATTCTATCTACATGATGTCCATCCCATTGTGGACTATGCTTCTGTCTCCCTAATTATTGCAAGGCCAAGATTAAGGGGAAAATTGGAGACAGTTCAAAATGAAGCTGCCAGGATCATTCTGGGTACCCCAAGGTGGACGAAGGCCCTCAACCTCCTCGTGGAGGCAAACCTTCTCCCCCTGGAATCACGAATTTACCTAATGGCAGCTCAGTTCCTTTCAAAGGTCATCCAAACTCCCAGGAACACAAACATGAGATACAAATACTCAGACGCCTAGAACAAGATCACAAGATGTTTGCAAACAACTTCTGGCTGTCTCACACAGCCAGGGTGTTGATACGCTATCAGCTCAAAGAACAACTACTTGCCAAGGGCATGGACTCCCCCCACCACAATAATACTGAAACCCCGCTGTGAGCACAAACCTTGACTGAGTTCTCTGTTATGAGTTTGTCAAGGAGAAAGAATCAATAACCCATGCCTAGTCTAAAGGTAGAAGCTGAGAGGGTCATTGCATCCATCACTCCTCCGGGTAGTAGAACCTACTTCAGGATGGATCAGTCGATTCCTTAAACCAAACTGCAGGCGCCGGCTTTGCAGCAAGGGATGCCACACAATCTATAAGGGTAACAGACAATGCCTCCTCGCTTCAGGCAGAGGCAGTTGCGATCATGGGAGCCCTAGCCCACGCGTCCCTGAGGGAAGGACATGTGGTCATACATACAGACTCCAGGGCAGCCATTGACTGTCTTCCACACAGCTCACCCAAAGACAACATCTACCACTGTCCTCACCATAGCAGAGAGGATTCTTGCTCAGGGTAGAAAATCATAAACTGGGTCCCTGGCCACATAGGCATCAGAAGGAATGAGCTTGCCGACAGACTATCTGACATTGGCAGGGGTATGCCCCAAATCCCATGATCATAAAACCGAGCCGAAAAATCTTACGGCAGAAGTGTAATCCCACAGCTCGTACCTTCCTCGTGCAGCTTCACAGAGAGAAAACGAGATCCTACTCCTCGGCCAGATGGTACTCCAGACGCCACAGCTATGAACCACTGGCACTCTCTGAAGCAATCAATAGAGTTACCGAAGTCATTCTTTACAGAATCAGACTAGGTTGCCATTGCGCATGGCAATCATAGAGACAGTTAACTATGCAAACAGGTGTTGCATGCATGAACGCCATGTTGGTACATTACTTACACAATTGTTAGCACACACAATTTCTGAGACAGGATCCGCCCACAACAGTCGCCGGGCTGTTAAAGAAATTATGTCTCATACTTACAACATGGCGGCAGGAGCGTCTGCTGGCAATCCCGCCACCACGGTAAGTATGGAGTGTCAGAGAATAAAATGAGACAGCCATAAACAGCTAACACAGGCTGGGCCATATGTATGAAGGCCCGGACGAAGCCAGATCTTCGCAAATCTCAAACGAACGAATGAACGAACCGAGATCAGCATTCGCCGATTCTCCAGCGGAACACGACAACGGCAGCAGCAACCCAAGGACTCCCCATTCCTTAGCCGACTGGGGAGCCCGTTGATCTCCATTTCACCTCCAGCACCCAGCCATACCTGTGGGCACTCACACCCACAACAAACACTCCCCAAAGAGATAAGACACCTGTCCAAATAGTAGATGCCAACCAAAATATCTATTATACTCTCCCCCGAACGACCTGGCTTGACCTTTTACACTGGTGGCTTCCCGCGCTTGGAGATATTTTACCCATAATGCAGTTTATTTCAATTATTAAATTATGTATGGTGAGTTTAAATTATATTTCAAAATACATAAAATGAAAAGAATAATAAAATTATACGAAACTGGGGAAACAGAAAGAGAAAAATTTTGAAATTTAGATATTGTTATTATCTTTATTTTTACTGTTACTATTATCATAATCATAAGGAAAATTCAATTTAAAGTTTTATTATTATAAATATTTCTACTGAAACTACAATTCCCCCCCCCCCAAAAAAAAAAAAAAAAAAAAAAAAGATATTATATTTTATATAATATATATATATATATATATATATATATATATATATATATATATATAGCGGATATAATTACAGTAATAAAGATGAAAATGATAATAATTAAAAAATGATGATAATAATTACAATGATTATGATAATGACATAATGATGATGATAATAACAATAATAATGGCCATTTATAATAAAGAAGAAAAATAAATAAAATTACGAAAAGACGAAAAAGCTGCAAAATCTAGCGAAATATAGCCTTTACAGTACACTCAATATGCATTTTTTTCGATTTCAGTGGTGAGTTTGGTAATTATTAGGGTAATAATAATGAGAATAATAAAAGTTTCATGAAATCATAATTATAACAATAAATTTGATAATTATGAGAATAATTGCAATAATAATAATATTGTTATTATTAATATTAATAATATTATATTATTATATTATTGTTATTATTTTGTTATCATTATTACCATCATCATTATTGTTGTGGTTATTATTATCATTATTATTATTATTATTATTATTCCTATTACTTTTATTCTTAGTATTATTACAAAACAAATATTATAACTGTAATAATGCCAATGATAATGATAATAATAATAATATAATAATAATAATAACAGTAATTATAATATTGACTATTTTTGTTATATTTTTATTATCATTATTATTGTTCTTGTTATCATTACCATTATTTTTTATTAGTATAATAAAAAAAATATTATAACTAATAATTACAATAATAACGATAATAATGAAAATAATAATCATGTTAATGATTATAATATTTTATTATTATATATATTATTATATTATTATTATTATTATCTTATTATTATTATGATTACTATTATCTATTTTTATTATTATCATTCATCATTATCATTAATATAAATACAAAAATATTATAACTATAATATTACAAAAATAATGATAATAATAATAAAACTTAAGTTTTCAGTTATTATTATTATTATCATTATTAATGTTTTTATTATTTTATTATTTCTACTGTTACTATATATTACCAAAAAACATAAATGGTGGCAATAATTACAATAGTAATGATAATCATGATGATAAAGATGGTGATAATTACAATAAGGATGATAATGATGACAATAATGATGATAATAATGATGATAATAATCATAGTGATGATGATAATGATAATAGCAATGACAATACCCATTTATAAAAAGGAAAAAGAAAAAAAAATCCCAAAAGTCGAAAAAGCGGCAAAATCTAGGGCTATATAGCCTTTTGAGATTATATTCCCAAATTACGTTTTTTTCGATTTCAATGATGATTTTGGTAATTATTAGGGTAATGATGATAATAATGATCATAATTGTATTAATCATGACAATAATGATGATACAATTGAAAATAATGAAAATTTTCATGTAATCATAGTTATAATAATTTTGATAATAATGGTAATAGAAATGATACTAATAATGAAAATTGAAAGTTCGATTTTTCTTATTGTTGTTGTTGTAGTTGTTATTATTATTATTATTATTATTATTATTATTATTATTATTATTGTTATTATTATTATTATTATATATTATTATTATTATTAATATTATTATTATCATTATCATTTTCTTTAGATCTGCTAATTAAAATCAAGCACTGGGTCACTACCCAGGGTGATTGAAGTTTGAGGCAATGGAACACCAACAAAAACATGCACATAACTTTTGCAGCAGGTTTCCCGAGTGCATAGCAAAGCAGTACATTACCTCATTATACTCTTCCCTTGTCCATTTAAGTCTTGTTTTCTTTTGATTGTTAGTACAAAAAATGGTTGAACCGCAGGGCTAGGGGTGGGAGCTATCACGCCCTATTGACCTGGTGGATTTTGACCAATGGAAGAGGTAGACTCAGTTCTGCCCTGGGGGATGCGCCTCATGTTGATCCGTGTGACGGGCGACGCTTTATCGCCCACCTCCTCTTACTTGAGAGGCAGGATGCATTTTAACCCCACTGCCAAGAAGCTGGATATCCCGCGCTAACCCCCAATTGGCATGTCCAGGTTTGACGAACCACTTAGCGCTCTGTGGACATCATGTAGCCGATTAAGTCTTTATACTGGGCGGTTGAGCAGTGATCCCTCCCCAGGGAGTAGTTGTTTAGGCAATCATTGTTGGTGGTTCCCAACCCACCATCGCATCTACGACAGACTCACCCACTACCGTATCTAGGTTTGATTTACCTAAAATTATGTAAATCAGCGCGCACGCTCACACACGTGCACAAGCGATGCGTGTGCATGGATGCACCCACGCATTCGCATTATTATTATTATTATCATTATTATTATTGTTATTATTCTTATTATCATTATTAAGGCGAGGCAAAGGTTACGACTAACGACGTTAGAAAGCTTGCATTCTGAGCCTAATAAGTAGAAACTCGTGTATTATTTTTATTTTTTTATTATTATTATTATTATTATTATCATTATTATTATTATCATTATTATTACAATCATCCTTCCTATGATTATGATACCAGTACTGCTATTACGACAACTACCATTTTTACTTCCACTACACAAATAACTCAATAACTGATAATAATGATAATCGTTAGTAATGATAACACAAAAAAGAAACAATGATAATGGTAGAATTAACAACACAATGATATTGATGGTACCATAGGAGTATTTCGTAAATATCAGAATGATTCGGAATCTGGACTCTTTACATATTTAAGTAAAGCGGATCCAATGAAGAGGAAATTGTATGTTCTGAATTCCTTATGATCAGAAAATAAGAAATAGAGAAACAGAAAAACATAAGATTGGGCAACAAATTTAATTTGTGGACATTGTTATTATTATTATTATTATTATTATTATTATTATTATTATTATTATTATTATGCGAATTTATTTATTTATTTATTTATTTATCCCTTCATTTATAAATTTATATATTTACTGTTATAATTATTATCATTAGAATATTGGTTATTGTTGTAACTATTCCCATTATTATCAAAATATTTTTTATGATTTCATCAAATTTTTCATTATTCTCATTTTTATAATCATTATTGTCATGGTTAATACAATTATAGCTATTATTATCATTATTACCCTAAAGATTACCCAAAACATCACTGAAATCGAAAAAACGGCATTTTACAGCATACTCTCATTTCGCTAGATTTTGCCGCTTTTTCGACTTTGGGATTTTTTTTTTTCTTTTTATTATAAATGAGCACTATTATTGTCATTATCATCACCATCATCATTATCAACACTATTATCATTATTGTCATCATTATCATCATTACTGTAATCATAGGAAGGATGATTGTAATAATAATAATGATGATGATGATAGTGAGAATAATAATAATAATAATAATGATAATAATAATAATAATAATAATAATAATAATAATACACGAGTTTCTCCTTATTAGGCTCAGAATGCAAGCTTTCTAACGTCGTTAGTCGTAACATTTGCCTCGCCTTAATTCTTTCATTAACCTCATTTCACGTCTTTCTTTCAATATGTTTCGGTAAAAAGAAAGTGTATAGCACTATATGTAGAAAAAACAAAACAAAAAAACATGCAAGATTAGTTAATGATGATGAGTGTTTCCCACAGAACATGGGCCTGAAAGTAGGTAAGTTTCTATCTATCGGATAAGGGTAAGTCCGATATGCGAAGCTTACCCTCGCCCGGGCTATACCATGAGGGGAGCCCGGCCTGTGTCGACTAACGCCAACTCTCTGTGTGTCACAGCCGGTGCTGACTCAGCTGGACCTAGTCCTTACCCGCCGTGGTGCCCAGCCACAGCAGTAACCTCCGGGCGACAATTGCAACTTCTCGCGCCTGGGCGGGGCGCGAACCGCCGACCCCTCGGATGAGAGGCCGACACGTTACCACTGTACTAGCCCGGAGGCTCTATCTATCGGTAGATAGATTACCGATAGATATAACCTTTTCTTCCACAATTGTATAAACCCATATATGTATGGCAAATTATCAATCTCACGTGTTTATCTATTCATCTTTTTTAAAATTAATTAATCTATTTATTATTTATATTTATTTATTTATTTTAATACAGAACTATACACTTTGCCAACACCTACTGAAAGAAAGACTTGACAGGGGGAGGGAGGAAGGAACTAAGGAATGAGGCAAAGGTTACAATTTTCTTTAAAAGCAACATACGTGAGAAAATTTAGATTCTGAGCCTAACTAGGTGACACTCGTGTATTATTATTGTTGTTGTTGTCTTTGTTATTGTTGTTTTGTTGTTGTTGTTATTATTATTATTATTATTATTATTATTATTATTATTATTATTATTATTATTATTATTATTATTAATATTATTATTATTATTATTATTATTATTATTATTATTATTATTATTATATTATCATTATTATTATTATTGTTATTATTTTATTATTATTATTACTATTACTATTATATAAAATTATATATATATTATATATATATATATATATATATATATATAACACACACACACACACACACACACACCACACACACACACACACACACACACACACACACACACACACACACACACACACACACACACACACACACATACATTAGATAACCCGGTATTATTGGAAAAAAAGAGAGAGAGAAAAGTTAACAGAGAAAACTAACCATGCAGCCGTGAAGAGTATTAATTACTGATCACTTTTCATTAAATTAATCGCATCGCATAATGTTTTATGTTATTCATCTTGTGACGTCACGACTAGTGCCACGATTTGATAGCTCAATTGCTTGGAGAAACTATGAAATTCAATTTATAAAATTAGTTTCGTCATGGCCTCAGTGTGCAAAGGGTTGCATCAAACCGCACAGAGTGTTACCTTCGGTATTGCCGTGTAAATTGTGCAATTTACCTTGCACTCTAAGGGATGGGACATTTCTCCAGGGAGCTCTGAGATTGTGTGTTTTATAAAAAGTGGAACCACAATACCATCTTTGAAAATCTCTGGTGGGCAGAGCGAACTAGGTTGACTAGTAAGTTTGGAAAGAAGAGTGGGAAGGAAGAATGGGGATAGTGGGTTCTTTGAAAGGAGGAATAGGGTGTGGGTGGCTAAGCGCCATCTTGAATTTTTTGTGTTAGGTGGGGTGTTCTCAAGCGTGGGGCTTCCCCTCCGCCACAGAGGCTGCAGGGAGGGTGGCCGGCCAACTCTCGGTGCGTAAGTTCGAGTACCCTACGACCTCCAGTGCGTGCCCGCACTGGAAGTCGCGCACTTGAGGCATTCTCGTGGGAAGTAGATGAGGGGGCGCAGCCCAGAACCCCGTTATACCGAACAACAGTAGGTTTCTCGGCTAACTGGGGAGGTAGGGATAAAAGTTAACAGTTTAGGTGCCATCTGGGTGTGCTTTGGGCACAGCCTCCTCAACCATAACTCCAGGGCTATCCCTCAGCTAACCTATGCTGTTGAAGCAGGTTGAAGCTCGGAGATGGTCCTAATCAGGAGCTGACCATTCCCGTCTGTGTCAACGGAAGGTTCTCCTTCGTCGGCAGCAGCACTTATGAGGAGTACTAGCAGCAAGTGTCACGTGCGGGGAAAACCGAAACCAATAGGATGGTGAGGTAAGGATATAGGATTGAGTCCACGCTATGGCAAAGGATAATGAGTTAGTGACTGTGAAGTTATGACAGTCACGTAGCATCAGGTGATGAGGTGAAAGTATTTAAAAGCGGTGATGTCAGGGCTGTGACAAAGGGAGATTGAACTTTATTAAGAAGTTGGAAAGTCACAAAAGAACAACAAATTACATAAAATAGAAGAAAAAAAAAGAGAAAACACGAAACAAAAACTGAATAAAATAACCTAAAAAACTGCATCCACTTCTTCATCCCATGCAAAAAAAAAAAAGTAGAGAAGCTTGCTCGTGGAGTTCAGATGTAATAAATTGATCCCAATTTATTTTATAGATCCATTTGATTGCTTTAATCTGAACAAGCTGGAGTTTGGGCTTGTTAGTGTATGTTGTTTGCGTGAATGAAAGTGGTGTATATGTGAGGAGAGGTTTAATCAGTGTTTTGCATAGATGCAGCTTCGTGCGTGGGGCCGCACTTCGTCTGTTGGGGGGGGGTCTGGAAGGTCGTTTGTGTATAATGTATAGTGTTGGGCTAGTATGAGGTACTCCAGCGTGCATTGAAATGGTGCCTGAAATTGTTAAATTTTATTTTAATCAGCGGATCAAGAAACTGCAGAGCAAAT
>NC_051388.1:32231479-32254111 GCF_015228065.2 Penaeus monodon | reverse complement strand
GGCCCCGGGCCTTTTTTGTCCTTTTTTCCCTTCCACCCCTTTTGAGGGGCCTGAACTAGTTAGGCAGACTCTCCCCTTTCTGCTGTTCTCGTTCTCCATTTTTTCCCCTACCAAACTAACACCCCACGATCCCTATTTCCTCCCTTTCTTCTCTTTTTTACCTTTCCTTTCTCTGTTCGCATAAAACATTCCTCTCCCATTCCCCCTTTCCCCTCTCTGACCTCTTCCTTTTCTATCCACCCTTTTCCCCCATGGTCCTTTTGTTTTATGCCCCACAAAAATCTATACCCCCTTCTGCCTTTCTCACCATTTTCTTGTCTAGTTCCTTTTTTCCCCCAGTATTCGTTTTTAAAAAACCAAGGCTCCAAATCCCCCCATTGGGGTTTCACAAAAACCTTTCCCCAAACTGCATTTTAAAAATCCCCCCCTTTTTTCTGATCCTCCCCAAACCCCTAAAAAATCCGTAAGCACTCCTTGCCTTAAAACACTATATTCGCTCCCTTTTTTCTTTTTAAAAATTTTTACGACTCCATAACTCTTCTCTCTCATAAAATATATGTACTCCCAATGCCTTGTCTGTAAGTTTCAAAAACTGGTTTTTTTCTACTTTTTTGAATCTACAGTTTTTTGCTGGGTCCCCCCCCCATTTTGGGGAACCCCCTAGCATGAACAGCAGATACTCTAGCACGCTCTCCCCCATTTAAATGTTTTTTAGTTTTAAAACCCCGGGATTATTCCCCCCCTTAAAAGACTTCCCTTTATACCAGTGCCCTCTTCTGGGATCTTCGCATAAAAATTTTAAATATGTAAAACATTAATCCCCGGGTCAGCTCATTTCATCGGAGCAGGCATGGGGCGGTTCCTCCCCTATGCTTTGGGCCCACACCATCTAACAACTCCTATCTGAGTCATTTCTGATCAAACCCCTGTTTTCCCTATGTAGTCCCTTTTTATTCCACACATTTTTTTCCCTGTCCATACTGTGCTGCAGCCCGACCTTGTTTTCCCCCCCCTATCCTACCTTTACTGACCCCCCAAAAAAAAAAACCCATCAGACTTTTATGGGAAAACCAATTTTCGCTTTGACAACCTGACGTATACATGTCCTTCACTTTATCTAAACCCCCCATTCCTAGGGACCTCAAAACCTTCACTCGCAACTCCTTACCCCTCTTTAACCCTTTTCCCAAAATTATCTATAACAACTAAATTCTAACTCAAAGGGGTCCATGATATGTCCAATGCAAACCCAGTATACCCCTTTACCCGGGCTTCCCAATTTTGCTTTCTAACAGACCAGGTATAATTTTGGAACTTCTAAGAGATTCCCAACATTGCAAGCCAGTAAAACCCAAAGGGTCGCCTCAGCACCAGGTTCGCCATCATATCACTGCGGTCCTTGTCAACAACCGTGCTCGACCCGATCACCTACAAGCTGCCCCTCTGTATGGGGATTTTCCCACCTTAACACAACCACAAAGTCTGATCGTTACCCGCTTCATTACATATTACATTACATTTCACAGAATTAGCAGGCTCAGTTTTTTTCCCCTGCATTGACTTGGTGGAGCCTTTCCCCCAGATCCCTTGCCTCCTTAACAAAGTTTTTTCTCACCAAAGAAGAGCTTTTTAAAAGGGCCCTTCCTTGGACTACGCAAGGGAAACTTTTCAAACTGCAAGGGGGCCCCTTAGAGGCCCACTCTCCTGATATCCAGGACCGATTTCATCCCAGTTTTCAAGTAGCGCCCCAGTTCATTTTGGGTGCATGCTCCACCCCGGGTTTGATGGTTGCCTTCTTTTAAAACCACCCCCATCCTCTTGAAAATCTGCTACAGTGCCTTCAGACGGAACTCTTTGCAGTCTATTGCCCCATGAAGCATTTCCGTTACATTTTTGGGGCCCCACCCTTCTCCCCTGACAGCCACAAGCCTAACTTTCGCTGTACAACCTGCACCCAAACATCAAATCGCGAAGGAAGGAAAACTCGACTATTAGCCCAATTCACCAGTGACATTCAACAGTCAAGGGTTTCAATAACCAGGCAGCTGACCCTCTCAAGGAAAACAATTACCTATTTTTTTCTCCCTGAAGGGTACCACAATGAAGATAGCAGCGTAAAACGGTAATGCAGCACTTCGAATTTTTTTTTTTGGGCGCAGTTTACACTTACATTGTGCCCTCTTCCCAGTGGACCCCCTCATCTGTGAAACCCGACTGGCCCTCCCTGCTTGTACATCCCTCCGCCCTCTGCGGCGAGTCCCCCAAGCCCACACCAGCATCGTATCATCAATACCCGTCCCCGCACCACAAATTTGTCTGACCCACCCTCAAAAACAACGTCAGAAACTTGAGCATAAATGCCTTGAGTGCCAAAAAGCAAAATACAAGGCACATGAAATCATATCTGTAGCTCTCCCACCAGAGAGGCGTTTTTAAACACGCCCCCCGAAAAACAGTAACTATACCCTCCCCCTATCATCGACAGATATTTCCCATCAAGGACTTCTACAGCCCCAGGACTTTTTACCCCGGGGGGGCAAGACTCAGGACACCTTTAGTTCGGTCTGCACTTTAGAGGGAACTTACGATTCTTCTGGGCACACTCGGTTTCCCGGACCAGCGCTGAAGAACCCCTCCCAACTCTACCCCTTCCATTTGGGTGAATCACCACCCATTTGTTCTCCTCAGCATCCGGACGGCTGTCAGCAAACCCCGGGTGAACGCAGCGAAAAAATCTATGGGATGATGCTCCTTTTTTCCTGCTGACTGGTCATATACCCCCAGGGCGACTCGCCTTCACCTCTTCTTAGGCTAAGGAGCTCTGTGAGAGGATGGCCCCAATTGTGTTCAGCCCCCCAACCATCCAGAACAGGCCCAGCCAAAGGGCCTACAGCCTGTACTATGTTTGGGTTTGTGGGATGATTTCCAAACCCCCCCTCCGACCACTGTATGAAGGCCCAACCCTGTGATCTCCAGGACTGACAAAACTTCAAATGCATTTTTTCACAAAACGCGATTCCCCTTGCCTTTGAAATTCATTGATATGTTCGTATGGAGAAAAACAATACATAATTTCCTTGCCAATGAGGACTTTACAGAACGACAGAAGTAGGTCGTTTTTGAAGATATCAAGAAACACTTTAGGAGGAATGTGCAAAACCTTTTTAAACATACTCAACTGCACCTTTTTTCCATTTTTACGACCCTGACGTATCCCCTGATTCTACATTCTCATTTAGTACTGTATTATCAGGTTTTTCCCCAAAATGTCTGACTTTAACTCGCCTATGCTGTTGCGAAGGCCGCGGGCATTGGGCCCCAAAAGAAGGGTTATACTTAATTGGATGGCAACCCGCTTGTAGGGGATATTGGTAGATGTAGGTTGTTATAAATGAGCCTTGAAATCCTCTGTAGTATCATGCATGTAGTGAGAAATTGAGTAGAAGGGGACATAGACTGTACCAATTTACTTTGAAAAGCTGAAGTAGAAATGCTATCTGGTTAGATTGATAAGTAGTGATGAGAAGAAAGATACGTTTCTCCTCAGCAGACCGTCTGCTAGTGTGTCATTTTTGGCAGAAAACATATTTTCTTTTCTCTCCCCCTCTCCCCCCCCCCCCCCTCTCTCTCCTCTCTCTCTCCTTTCTCTCTCTTCTCTCTTCCTCTCTCTCCTTCCCTCCCCCTATTCCCTCCCTCTCCCTCCTCTCCCTCCCCCCCTCTCGTTCTCTCTTTCTTTATCTCTCTCTCTCCCTCTTCCTCTCCCTCCCCCCACCCTCCCCCCCTCTCTCTTTGTAGTGACTCCCAACACTCATTAGCAATACTTTACTGTAAAATTACTCCATATTTTGGACTAAATAACTATCATTGGTTCTCGCTGCCACTACGAGACTTTCAGTGTCTTGAACATCAAGGAGTCTGGTGTGCTCTCTGGAGGGCTTTATTAGTATCAGGGATTAGACAACCCCAACCATGAACCATTAGGAATATATGATGAACGTGACAAATGAAGAGACCATTGACGTATAATGCAAGAACATATGAAAAGGAATAAGACAAGAATACAAACAAGAAATTTGGATGAACACAATACTACAAAAGATACTTAACACGTAAAGCGGGACACATGCAACACAGCGTTAAATACTAAAACACATGACACACGCAACACAACGTTAAACATTAAATCATATGACGCATAACACAATATTAAACACTAAAAAAATGGTACATAACACACAACGTTTAAACACCAAAACATGTGACACGTGACACAGCGATAAACACTAAAACATGTGACACATAACAACGTTAAACACTAAAATACGTGACACGTAACAAAACGTTAAAACTAAAACACGTGACACGTAACAAAACATTAAACACTGAAACACTTCGGCTAAGCTGACTAACATATGAAAATAAGTTAACTACAGTACATTTCGGTGTGACGGAATACCGGGAAATTTTTGGAGGTTAAATTACGAGCACGTAAGGGTCAGCGGTACATAACCTGTGTCGGGGGTACAGCAGCCGGCACTCATGGTCCTGCCACCTGAACCTCCTCTTCGAGGTGCAGGACCTGAGGTCTCTGAGGTGAATCAGTCTTTGGGTGTCTGACTCACTGTAGAGGGAGGAATGAAGGGTTCCAAACAATGATACCTATCTTGCCGTGCGTGGCAACCCCGTGCGCTGTGGAGACGGGAGTCCTGGAGGTTTAGCGATGCTGTGCATGAGTACGCAATGTGGCTAGCAACACGCCTCTTTGGTCCTTTATTCCAGCAAGACGGGTAGCCTGATCGTGGCCCGGTAAGGTCAATCGGCTGGTCTCCTTCGGGAGGCTGTGTCGCTGTTGGCACTCATACTGGTCCCGTGAGTGGCGGTACAATGGCCACTGGCTGTGTATATCCTTTCACCACCCCTGTGGCTGTTAGACATTAGTTCTGACACACAGCTTCCCCTTGTTGGAGTATGAAACAACTGTATTATTATATGGCAAATATTCCTCAACCCCCCACAAAAAGAATAACTTAATGAGACCGTGCAGGCCCAGACCACGTCAGTCACTCTTGAGCCATCTATGGCTCTAGTGGCAGAGAAAAAAGCACAGTTGACTCTGTCAGACCTGCTTCTCGTGCTGGCCTTCGACGCCAGCACCAAATAGGGGAGACCCCTCAGACGTCCTCCCTGACCGAGATGGAAGCACAAGCTGAACCAGCCAAAACAGCTGCTGCTCCCACGACCGTAGTCCAGAATTTAAGCCGAAGGGGCAGTCCAAAACGACCCAGGCTAGAGACAGACTCTAAGGGAGATTCTGGACCCCCTAGGCATTTCCCACAGTTTAAGGTTCCCTCTAAACCTGAAGGTTTCGACAATGTCTACAAATTGGTGAGAGCATTGGAGATGCAGAGAAAAATCTGGTTGTCAATCCAGGTTGCCAGAGACCAGGGCATGATTATTATGCCCAAAGACCAAGCTACCCTAATTTCCTGCAGGAAACCAAGGAGCTTAAAGATGGGAGGAAAGTGTGTGTCTCGCCACTGAATCCCGACGATAGGAGAGTCAAGATGGTGCTCTTGGCTTCTCACTTTCGTATGATGTGGATCTGATCATATTACACCACAGGTCGCGGACGCTTCCCGAATGTCGAAAGGGAGGAGCCAACCAGGCAAGTCCTGGTGACCCTGAAAGGAGCCCAATCATTACCCTTGATCTGGGTAACTGGAGCACCTTCAACTCATGTGCCTGAGTCACTTCAGTGATTTAGAGCCAAAGATATGGTCACCACCAGGCTAGCTGCAAGGCCAAGCCTAAATGTGGTGTCTGTAGAAAGCTACACAACACTGAGGTGCCTTAAGGCACAAAAGGAAGGACAAAGGGACACAACAGCCAAATGTCCCACCTATGCCAAGAGGCATCATGCCTGGAGCCTGGCTTGCTCTAACAGGAAAGAGGCGGCCCTCAGGCGACAAAAGGTTGCTAAAAAGCGACCAGACTTTGTCCTGCTCCTCCAAGCACCCATGTCTGGGGACAAAAACAAAAGAAAAAAAATTTTCCAGACCTCCTAATCGGAAAGGAAGTTCCTCCACAGCCGACACCGGATGTCTCCAATAAAAAAAAATCGGACCATATGGAAAGTGCAGAAAGAGAACCACAGGAATAAAGGTTCAAAAGCACTGAAACAGCTTTGGGGAGGTCGAGTGAGGGGGGCGGAGGAAGGCAGTCACAGTTGCTATGACGGTAATGACCCAGATTGATGCAGTCCTGAAGGGGAGGAAGATGAACAGAGCCAAAGCAAACCCCACCTTCCCCCCCACTCCAAACCCCGACCACGCCCTCACAGGCAGAGCCAAAATAAGCTGAATATGTTGCAGCCAGTGCCAGAACAAACTGACCTTACCCAGGTAAAGTCAGCAAAGGGAGAGATACACAGACAAAACCTGAGAGAGGAAAGCCAAACTCACAAAAGTCAGAGCTACCAAAGGCTCTCTACCTCCCAGTGGACCCATGGATAGCCTGGCAAACAGCCCAAAACAACTCTGAAACTGAATACAAAGACATCTCTGATGTAACTATCGGGCCCAAGTAACATCATGACACAGAATCTAAACATACCACAGAAAGAATGCCATCCTCCACGAAGTGCGATCAAGGAAACTGACATTGTCATGGGAGACATTAACAGAGGGGACTGTTTGCACTCAGGGTATCATGTCTTCATGCTGCCAAGCACAGGGTGGTTTAAAAAAGGCTTGATCACCCTGGTCAGAAGAACAATCCCTTTTCTCCACAATAGCTGATGCAGTGCACTGTAGAGAGGATGTTGAATCTCTTGCTGTGAGATTCACCTGGAGACCCCTTTAAGCTGTACAGTGTGTAAACAAGCCAGGCTGTAGGAGCTTAGACATCAGCCAGGTCTATGCTACTGCAACACAAGCCCAAGTTGATCATAAGGGGAGACTTCAATGCGCACCACCCCATCCTGGCTCCATGCAGGGGACCAGATACGGCAGGCCATCACATAGCCAGTGTGCTTGAGACATTCCCTGAGATCGCTCTTCTCAGTAGCAGAGCCAAGGCATGTCAGAGGAGGGGTCCTAAACCTCACCTTGGCCACTGCGGCTCTGGTGGAGAGAATCAGATGGTGTGTTGAGACTGTCAAAAGTGACTATTATGGCACTGTTACTACCTCATGGATGATGGTCAAGCCCAAATGCCACAACCAAATCCAACATGGAAAACAAACAAGGCCACTGGCAAGCCTTGAGAATGCCTTGGACCAGCCCAAATGCCACAACCAAATCCAAGATGGAAAACAGACAAGGCCAACTGCAAGCCTTTCAGAATGCCTTGGCCCACTGTCTTAGATGCAATGAACTCCAGACTTCCAGCTGGAAGAGGGCTATCATAATTCCATCCCAGAACCAAAGGAGCCAGGGAAGTACCACCCCATCTCTCTCCTCAGCCGTCTGGGCAAGACGGCCGAGAGAATGGTACTAAACCGACTCCATTGGAAAATGGGACCCACATGAACACCTCCATAGGTTCACAAGGGGCATGGGCATATCACACAGCATAGCCATGCTCTTAAGCACAATCAGCACTGTCATATCTGTGGTAGTATTCCTAGACCTGGAGAAGGCTTTTGAATTAGCAAGTCTTCTTGCTATTCAGCAGATCCTAATCCAGATGGGAAACAAAGGAAAGCTTTCGACTTGGATAGGTGACTATTTCAGGAACAGAACAGCCAAAGTCAGATTCTTAGGTCACTTATCACAGTAGCCCTTTTCAACACCCTAATGTCCTGCATCCTCAACATACAGCTCCCAGTGGGGTGCAAGGTCATCTTCTATGCAGACAATCTCACAATCATCTCCACTGGACCACACTGCCTAAGTAGAGTCCAGTGCTGTCTGGATCTTGCATATGAGGAGTGTTGTAGGATAGGACTAAAGTTCTCCACAACCAAATCCAAAGCCATGAGACAAAATGTTCAAGGCACAAATCTGAGAATCCAGGGAATGAACTTAGAGTGGGTCCAGGTCTACCAATACCTTGGAGTAATGATTAACTGGACCCTCTCCTTTAAAAAGGAGGTCCTGTACTTGGTTGACCGAACTAAAGCAAGACTGTCTGTCATTAGAGCAATGACTAGGAGACACATAGGAGCTAGATATAAAGTACTAAGATCATTCTATGTACTTGCCATCCATCCCATTGTGGACTATGTTTCTGTCTCCCTGATTGCTACAAAGCCAAGATTAAGAGAAAATTGGGGACAGTTAAAAATGAAGCTGCCGTGATCATTCTGGTGGACGAAGGCTCTCAACCTCCTCATAGAGGCAAACCTTCTCTCCCTGGAATCACGAATTGGTCTAATGGCAGCTCAGTTCCTTTCAAAGGTCATCCAGGCATCCAGGAACAGAAAGGTGAGACAAAAAATATGCTTTGAACAGAACATGAGCTGTTTGCAAACAACTCCTGGATGTTCACACAGCCAGGGTGTTGATACGCTATCAGCTCAAAGAACGACTACTTGCTAAGGGCATGGTCTCCTCCACCCTGACTTTAGTGAAGCACCGCTGTGGGGACAAACCTTGTTCGAGTTCTCTGTTATGAGTTTGTCAATGAGAAAGAATCAGTATCCCATATCTAGTCTAAAGGCAGAAGATGAGAGCGTCATTGCAGCCATCACTCCTCCGGGTAGTAAAATTTACTTCACGGATGGATCAATCGACCCCTTAAACCACACTGCAGGCGCTGGCTTTGCAGCAAGGGATGCCACACAATCAATGAAGGTAACAGACAATACCTCCTCCCTACAGGCAGAGACAGTTGCGATCGTGGGAGCCCTAGCCCACGCGTCCCTGAGGAAAGGACACATGGTTATACATACAGACTCCAGGGCAGCCATTGACTGTCTACAGCAAAGCTTACCCAAAGATAACATCTACCTCCTGACCACTGTATTTACCATAGCACAGAGGATTCTTGCTCATAAACTGGGTCCCTAGCCACATAGGCATCAGAGGGAATGAGCTTGCTGACAGACTAGCTGGGTATGCCCCCAAACCCCATGATCATAAAACCTAGCCGAAAAAATCTTAAGGCAGAAGTGTAATGCCACAGCTCGTGCCTTCCTCCTACAGCTTCACAGAGAGAAAACGAGATCCTTCCCCTTGGCCAGATGGTACTCAGACGCCACAGGCTATGAACTAATGGCACTCTGAAGCAATCAATAGAGGTTACCATTGCGCATGGCAGATCATAGAGACAATTGACTGTGCATGCAATGTGGCAAGCCGAACGCCACGCTGGTACATTACTTACAGAATTGTTAGCACACAATTTCTGAGACAGGGTCCGCCCATAACAGCCGCCGGGCTGGTAAAGAGATTATGCCGCTTGCTTACATCATGGCGGAGCAGCTGCTGGCAATCCCGCCACCACGGTAAACATAGAGTGTCAGAGAATAAAATGAGACAGCGATAAATAGCTGACACAGGCTGGGCCAGATGTATGAAAGGCCCGGGCGAAGCTAGATCTTCGCAAATCACAAACAACAGCACAGTATATATCTCAATTCAGCCTTCAACTGCATTGGATTTTACAATACAAATTTAAAAGAAAGGTGTCTTGGTACTAATTCTGTTTAGAGATGAATACTTTGTTTTCATATTCCTTAAATTAAGAAAAAAAAAATTACTGCATATCTTCTAGTAAACTGGACCCTATCTTCGAGCTTGTGCTCGGATGTGGGCAGACCTTTACCTCCCGCAGGGGAGGGTGTGTCTGGGGGGCCTTGGCATGCCTGCCTTATGGTGCCTTTAAGTTGCCATTCTTTTGCTAGGGACTGGTATGGCAGACCGTCTCATGACTGCCACTCTAGTGATTGATTGATTGTTATTTAAAATTATCTGCCGCATTAACAGCTAAGGTCATTAGCAGCGAATGCCTTGTTAAATAGAAATTAAAATATTTAAAACTTTAAAAATCTATCAATAAATATCTTACAAATAACAATAAATATATTTAAAATCAAAGCATAAATATTATGCTCTAAGTGTATAAAAATTATTGCATAAACATTATGCATGATTTGATTTTATTGAAAATATTAGTATCCCTAAGGAAACTAATAAGACCCTCAGTATCACAATCCTCCCCCAATACATTTTTCAGTGTATATGGGAGAGACAAGTACATATGTCTTTGGTCTGAGAATGTTGCACATCATTCCACTACATGTGCAACCGTTAATGGCTCTTAGCATCCCTCACAAAGTGCTGACTTTTAGCCATCATCGGCACATGAGTCAGTCTTGTGTGCCCGATTCTTAGTCTTGTTAATGCAACTTCCACTTTCGGTTGGAATGGATGCTAGTCACCCAACTACCAAGGTCATCTCTAATCTCTCAGTTTGTTTGTAGAGGTATGCCTCCATCGTTCCTTCGATTTATCACAAAGACAACTCCTGATGCTGGGCTTCAAGTCGGTGTGTGGGAGAGGAAAACGAGCATCACAAGGCTGAGCAGCAGCTGCTTTGGCCTTCTGATCAGCTCGCTCATTCCCACTGATACCAACATGCGCTGGCACCCAACACAGAGTTGACATCAGTGCAAGCCAATCTTGAACCTCCCTCACTACTGGATGTGATGAGTTTAAGCTCTTGATTGCTTGCAAGGCACTACGAGAGCCGCAATATATCACAATAGAATGGTTCGTAAGATCTCTAGTCATCTTAACTGCTGCAAGGATGGCATGTAACTCTGCAGTAAAGATCGAGGCTGCTAGAGAAAGACTGCTAGATGCAGTCCTCCTTCTGCTCACTGCTGCAAAGCCCACACCATTTTCAGACTCTGAACCATCTGTATATATTGCATTTGATCCTTGGTACTTAGAAATATGCTGAAGAAATCTCTCTCTGACTTTCCCCTTTCCCAATTCTGACCAAATCCAGCTCAACTTGATTAGTCCAAAGGGGGAATTGGGGAATTCCAACAGCCAGAACCTTGGTGAGACTTAAATTAAGATCTTCCACAAGATTCCTCATTCTCCTACCATAGGATCGGCTATCCTCAAGGGGGCTGAAAACCAATCTGGATGTAGGAGATCCTGGAATCCTTTGTAGTCTCGTGTAGTAAATCAGGTTCATGTAGTCCCGGTGTAATGAAAGAGGTGGTTCTCCACTCTCAGCATACAGGGACTCCACAGGTGAAAACCTGAAAGCCCCAGTACAGATTCTGAGAGCTTCATTATGAACTGAGTCAACATCCGGAGAGCAGTGGGAGTTGCAGATGAATAAGCCTCACATCCATAATCAAGCTTACTACGAATAAGCGCTCGGTAAAGCTGCAGAAGCGTTGTGCAGTCTGCACCCAAGATAGATGTGAAAGAACCCGCAAAATACTAAGCACTTTTGTAGCTTTCACTTTTAAACTGTTTGATGTGAGGCACCCATGTAAGCCTTGAGTCAAAAATTAGACCCAAGTACTTCACCTCTTGGACAAATTGCAGTGGGTTTGCTCCTAAATAGAGGGAAGGATGGAATTTTCCTCGTTTGTGGAAATGTATAGCCATGGTCTTACTTGGGGAAAATTTGAACCCATGATATGTTGCCCACTGTACAACCTGATTTATTGCAGCCTAATGTGTCCTTGCACATCCTGTAAGCTTCCTCCTGAGCAGAGCAGTGTAAAGTCATCCACATACAGATTACACGAGACAGAACTTGGAACAATTTTTACGATGTCGTTTATAGCAATGGCAAACAGGGTCACACTTAAGACACTCCCTTGTGGGACCCCTTCCAGCTGATCTTCCAGGTTAGAGAAACTGTTTCCCACCCGAACTCTAAACTTCCTGTTAGCAAGGAAGCTTTGTATGAAGGTAGGTAATGCTCCTCTTAAACCAATGTCATACAGCTTCAAGAGTATGCCATGCTTCCAAGTGGTATCGTAAGCCTTTTCTAGGTCAAAGAAGACTGCTAACATGTGACGTCGCTGTGCGAAGGAATTCTGTATAGCAGTTTCCATCCTTACAAGTGCATCTGTGGTCGATCTCAATCTTCTAAACCCATATTGATATGGGGTCAGCACATTTCCTTTTCTAGCAGCCATGTCAACCTGAAATTTACCATTTTCTCCATCAGCTTGCAGATGCAGCTGGTGAGAGAAAATGGTCTGTAATTTCCTGGTGTGGAAGCATCCTTGCCAGGTTTAGGGACAGGAATGATTATAGCCTCTTTCCATGTGGATGGCACTGGACCTTCCCTATAGATCCTATTGAATAGGCCCAACAGGAACTTCTGGGAGCTCTCTGGTAAGTGAGATATCATTTGGTATGGAATATCGTCACTTGGGGCAGTCTTAGGCAGAGTGCAAAGCAGAGTCCTTATGCAAAAATGGCAAGTTGTATGCAAGTTTTGTTGTCCTGCTGAAGAACGACACTGGGTGTCGTTCCTGTTCAGCCCAAAGAGTGGAGAATAGGGCAGTGTAAGATTCTCCAGAGGAGATCGAGATCTCTGCCATGGATTTAGCTAGCTCATTAGCAACATCTTTTTTGTCTGCGATGATTATGCCATCTATCTAAGTAGGTGGTGGCAGTGATGTGCTCTTTCCAGTGATCTTACACACCTTGTCCCATACCCATGCTAACGGGGTCCTAGAGTTAATCGAGGAGACATACTGTCTCCATGATGTCCGTCCTGTCTGGCCTCCTTTAGCACTCGCCTGGCCTTGGCTCGGGTCTTTTTGTAATGGATCAAGGTTACAATGTTCGGGCGTCGTTCCAACTGCCTTAGTGCAGCTTTCCTTGCTCTGACAGCTTGTTGGCATTCATCAGACCACCATGGTACTGGAGGTCGATGGTAATGTCCACTACTTTTGGGAATGGATGCTTCTGCTGCAAGGTGAATTCGTGATGTGAAGTGATTAACAGCATCTTGAACACACTGGAGATCATTCACAGATCCTTGAAATACTGCAGTTGATCTAAAAAGATTCCAGTCCGCATGTTCAAGTCGCCATCACTGCACTCCATTGGCTGGAATACCATTCACCTCCTCCAAAAGTATTGAAAAGTGGTCGCTTCCATGACCTGCCAAGGGAAATTCATCTGTGAATCAGGTGAGCCATTTGACATGTCTATATTGGAGAATGTCCCAGTTTGAATTTGGAAATGTGTGGGAGTGTCACTATTCAGTAAAACTGCATGTATTCTTAAGAACAAGGACTCCAAGGCCTTTCCTCGAGGGTTGCACAAAGTGTCTCCCCAGAGGTGATGCCAATCTCCCAAGAGTAGAAATGGATGTGGCAACTGCCCAAGTAAATCTTCCAAATCATCTATGTTGAGATTATGTGGAGGAAGGTAGATAGATGCAACAGTGTAAGGTCGTGTCAAGCCTATTCTCACAGCCTTCACCTGCAGTGTTGTCTGCAGGTGGATGGCCTGGAAGGGAATATCCTGACGTACCAATACTGCTACTCCATGAGGTCCATTATCAAAAGTCCCATAATGGGCTTGAATTTGGAATCCTCTCAGGGAAATCAGATGATTTTCCCTGGTCATAATCTCTTGTAAGCATACACAAACTGGGTTACATGAAGCTATCAGATGTTGCAGTTCTTCCCATGAATTCCCTGACAGTTCCATTGGATTAGGGTATCCAGTTCTCCAAACTACTTCTTCATAAGGTGTTTGGCAGCACCTGTGGTCAAGGTTTGCCCCACACCTTTAGGCTGTCCCTTTCCAGGATCTTGGGAGAATCTTTTGAGGGATTGTTTACCCGTGGAACTAGTTTCCACAGGCTTCCTTTTGACAGGCTCAGGATTTCTTTGCCTGGGCAAAGGACGGACCTGAGCCTTTGCTACAGGGGCATTCTGCCTAGCAGCAGAGGCCCTGTGGATGTGGTGGCAGCTGAAGCTGTCACCGTTGAGGCCTCTGGAACCCTGCTTGATGACGGCTCCAAAGACCCCACTTTGAAATGAGTCTTTTGAACAGGAACAGGGGAATACCTGAGCCTTTACTTCAGGGGCATTCTGCCCAGCAGCGGAGGCACCTGTGGATGGGGTGGCAGCTAGAGCTGTCACCGTTGAGGCCTCTGGAGCCTTACCTGATGGCTCCAAAGATTTTACTTTGGGAGGAGGAGTCTCCTCAATAGACCCTTCACTCCAACTCCATTTCTGGTGGAATTCACCAGAGGCAGTTTCAGCAATTGGGGACTGAGGTTTTAAAGAAAGTGGCAGGTGTGTGGTATAAGAAGCACCGGAGGGCAAGGGTTGGTGGAAGGATGGGCTACAATTGAAGCAAATCATTTACCTGGCTGTGCAAAACAGCACGTTGCTTTGCCTCTGGAAAACTAACTTTCTCCTTGCTCCTTATTGCTAATACTTCTTTTTCAAATTTGTACCTTTTACATTGCTTTGAAGAAGCTTCATGAGCTTCTTTGCAGTGGTAACAGCATACTGGACTCCGACAGTTGTCATCTTCTTGATGACCTGTTGTACCACACTTCACACATATTCTTGGTTGTCCATTTTCCTTAGAACAGTAAGAGTTGGCTCCATGCCCATAACCCTAGCAGTGGAAGCACCACATAGGGTTGGGCACATATGGCTTTACCTTGAGGTGGTACCATGCCAACTTAACTGATTCTGGAAGGACTAACGTGTTAAAAGTTAGAAGGAGAGCTGGTGTTGACTGTTCCAAACCCTCAACTTTTACTGCCACTACATTAAAATTCTCTAGTTCCTCTAACAGTTTCTCCTCAGAATACCTTAT
The DNA here is from genome assembly GCF_015228065.2 of Penaeus monodon. Lineage (NCBI taxonomy): Eukaryota > Metazoa > Arthropoda > Malacostraca > Decapoda > Penaeidae > Penaeus > Penaeus monodon. The sequence continues at coordinate 32,239,334 of NC_051388.1, read as the reverse complement.
AAGGTCTAGGGAAAAGACAATTCCCTTACACTGATTGAGGGTTTTGTGAGGAGAACATGAAACTTGAGCCCCAGGGATGTTGCATATCGCACACAGACGGCCACTCTCGTCTGGTGACGAAACCTCAACTATTAGGCTACCATTTCGCTGTGGGGTGATGCGAGAATCACGTTGACATACCTAAACTATTTTCCAATGTACTTCAAAAATATCAAGATCCATGATTGGTACACCATCAATGGTCTTCACTACTAGGTACTTACTATATGAAATACTCTCATATTTACCAGGTAAGATTTCCTTAGTGGATGAGGAGGATTTTTCCCCATCTTACCTGATTTGGGAGCCCGGGAAGGTTCCAAAGTGACAACAGTGATGTCCCAAAGGGAATGTGTCGGGGGATTGTGTAGGTCGTCAGGGAGAGAGCTAAATCTTTGTAAATTTGTAGTACTCATACAAATTAGAATTCTTCATTTCCTCACCCCCCACCCACCATGAAGTCCAAGGGGAAGCTATTGTTGGGGCTCAAAATCTCCCAACAGCCACAGGGGTAATGAGGAAATATACGCAGCCACTATTACAGTACTGATGGCAGTCGTGGGACCTATGCACTACCGACTGAACAGTGCCTGCTTGACCCTAGCCATATTTGACCAGCCGATTGACTTGACCGAGCCTTGATCAAGCCACCCGTCTAACCAGAATAAAGGACCAAAGAGGTGTGTCACTAGCTGCAGGGCGCAGCATGCAGCATCATTCAACCTCCAGGACTCCTGTCTCCTGGTAATACGGGATGCCACACACACGTGGGAGAGTTCCTTCTGGTCCAGGATGGAATGAACCAAGGGGTGGGTGCACCATCCCCTCTCATAGGCCTTGGTGCACCAGGAAGCCATTTTGTCTCATCCCTCACTGGTGACCCCTCCAGTATGGGTAGCCCTCTGGTCCGGCCCACCAGATCATTGGGACCTCAAGCCCCCCCACCGCGGCAAAGTGGCTTCCGTTAGGGGGGGCCACTCTAGTGAATTTCTGATAGAAAACGAATAGGCAGGTAGGAGCCCCTCTTTATTGACGCCTTCAGCCACCTTATCCCATTTTGTTTAAATTAGCACCAGCTAGACTGAACACCTTGACCCATCATATCACCCAAGCTATGGCATGACCATAGGACATCAAATTAGCAATATACTGGAGAACCCAGCTCTTGTGAGGTGGCTCTCCAGATCTTCACACTCACTGAGATTGCAGTCACACACCCCTTTAAAATCCACAACTGCAACTGACCCCATTCCTCTCGACCGAAGGCCAAAGGAAATTGAAAGATCATGGTTTTACTCCAGTGCACGGTCATGGCTAAGAAGATCGACAGGACGATCCTCCCACGATCGTGTGAGTCAATTACCCAGGAAATATCCGCCAAAAGCGGTGTCACTGTCTTTGACATTTACAAGACTCCCAAGTCATGAATCGTTAAGATTCGTGTCTCTGCCCCAGAGGAACCCCAGAAACTTCTTTCACATGGGATCAGATGATTATTACATCAGTCCCAACTTACAATATCGAACCAGAGTGCTTTATTCAGATCGATCAATGCTTAAACTGCTACAGGTTCGAACTAACAAACACTCATGCACCACCACACACACACACACCACACACACACACACACACACACACACACACACACACACACACACACACACACACACACACACACACACAGATGCTCTCATTGCGGTGGCGAAGGTCACTTCTTTGCTAAATGCAACGAGAGCATCAAATGCTGCAACTTCAAGAGGTCACACTTTGTAGTTAGCGGATCATGCCCTTAAAGGAAGATATATTGAAAGCAAAATTAAATCAGCTTAGGAAAAACAAAAACACTGCTCCCTCATACGGCACAACAGCCGCACACTACCTGCCCAGACAACCTGCATCTACCTTCAGGACAACTCTGCCCCCACTTCCCCAAATCAACAACAGCTGCACACCTAACACAGACCCGAAAATACAAGCGATTTTACGCGTAGCTCTCATGTTGCTAAATACAACACAAGAAATTCGCAAACATCGTCCCTATCATGTTACAAAGAAATGCTTCCCCAGCATTGTTGTCCAGAGATCTTCAAAGACGACAATTTTTACATCCCTGAAACGCCACATCATCACAAACCACAGCAACTGAGGTGACAAACACTAACCCAGAGTCTCATTGCTCCACACAAAGACACCTCGTTTTGCAACCAGCACCACAGCGAAATCAGAAGGAAAATAACTACACAAGCATTTAACACTACAAAAAACAGATCTCACCATCAAGCACGCCAAAAAAGACAAAAAGGATATCGCAATCCCACAGCCTCGTCGTCATCGCTTGGAGACGAGAGTAACGACTCCGAGATCGACGTCGAAGTCATTCTCAAAGCCGAGGAAGAGCTCCCTCTCCCTTTGGAGGGAGCAGCTGCCGTGCTCCTTCTGGGGCGCTTGGGACAGAGTGGAAGTATTGGGAATTGGTCCGCCATTCCCAGGACTTCCGCCCTGTGCCCTGTTCACAGGAATCTCTCTCCATAACTTCGAGGAACCGTCGATCGAGGCTTGATCACGGAACCGCTACCGGGATCAGGTAAGCCACGCAAGGTAAACCCAGGTAAAATGGGTCTACCCTGAGTGCATGTTAATAATCAAGCATATTAAGGTCATTTTTTGCGATCCAAAATATTTTTTACGACTTCTAGAACAAGAACCCTGGTGTGGTTCTACTGAATTCTATATCCATCACGAATGGCATAGAATGGCAGTCAAGTTATTCACCCCACAGGGCCCCATTATATGTCCACTGCCTATATAAAACCAAATACTAATTTACCTCTCGCTGACTTCAACAATCATTTAATTATATAAACCTCCTAGTCTTCTTTGCCGGAGTTATCAGCTTTACCCACACGACACTACACTACAGCACTACCAATGCACACGGTAGACAATTCTTTTCTTTTTTTTGAAACAAAAGGACTCCACTACATAGGACCGACTTCTTCACCTCATACACACCCAGACAAAAGGGCTGCCTGATCTCGTTTTCGGGAACAGGGCAGCACTTGCCTACCACACACACATACTACAACCCGGTCCGAACGTTAGTTCAGACCAAATACCCATCATTATTAAAATTTCCACATCACCAATACTAAGCAAAGAAAGACGATCTTTCCTGTATAAACAAGCAGACTGAGAGTCATTTAAATCCAAATTAAATGATAAAAAAATTCAAGTTTATCTTGATGGGCTCGATTCCCAAACAATAGATGGGCATTGGAATTACATCTTCGCCTCCATCGCCTCAACTATACTGAGCACCATCCCCAGGTATCAGTATAAAACTCGCATATCATTTCAGCCATCTGAAAGGACAAAATGTCTCCTGACCTGTTTTCGCAGTCGTTTTACTCAAAATGGGACTTATCTCTTCTAAGAAGACACGTCATCGATAACCGACAAAAATTGGACAGAGTTCGCAATCCACTCATTCCTAAGCCACAAAAAGAATTGACTGAGTTACCACCCTATTAGTCTACTCGAGACATTAGGCAAAATTTTCGAAAAAATCATAAACGCTCGACTAAGATGGCATCTTGAAGACCATAACCTTCTCTCACACAACAAATCGGCTTTCGCCCGCATCGCAAGACGCACAAACTACATAAACAACAACAAAGACCGACGACTAAAGACTGTTCTTGTCATAAAAGATGTTGAGCGAGCCTTTGACACGGTCTGACATGCTGGCCTCAAGTACAAGCTGTGCACAAAATTTAACTTTCCACCTTACATAAAAAAAAGTTGCTCTGCAGTTTTCTTGATGACCGCTGATTAAAATTAAAATTCTTAAACAAAGTTCAGGCACCATTTCAATGCACGCTGGAGTACCTCATACTTAGCCCAACACTATACATTATACACAAACGACCTTCCAGACCCCCCCACACACAGACGAAGTGCGGCCCCACGCACGAAGCTGCATCTATGCAAAACACTGATTAAACCTCTCCTCACATATACACCACTTTCATTCACGCAAACAACATACACTAACAAGCCCAAACTCCAGCTTGTTCAGATTAAAGCAATCAAATGGATCTATAAAATAAATTGGGATCAATTTATTACATCTGAACTCCACGAGCAAGCTTCTCTACTTTTTTTTTTTTGCATGGGATGAAGAAGTGGATGCAGTTTTTTAGGTTATTTTATTCAGTTTTTGTTTCGTGTTTTCTCTTTTTTTTTCTTCTATTTTATGTAATTTGTTGTTCTTTTGTGACTTTCCAACTTCTTAATAAAGTTCAATCTCCCTTTGTCACAGCCCTGACATCACCGCTTTTAAATACTTTCACCTCATCACCTGATGCTACGTGACTGTCATAACTTCACAGTCACCTAACTCATTATCCTTTGCCATAGCGTGGACTCAATCCTATATCCTTACCTCACCATCCTATTGGTTTCGGTTTTCCCCGCACGTGACACTTGCTGCTAGTACTCTCATAAGTGCTGCTGCCGACGAAGGAGAACCTTCCGTTGACACAGACGGGAATGGTCAGCTCCTGATTAGGACCATCTCCGAGCTTCAACCTGCTTCAACAGCATAGGTTAGCTGAGGGATAGCCCTGGAGTTATGGTTGAGGAGGCCGTGCCCAGAGCACACCCAGATGGCACCTAAACTGTTAACTTTTACCCCTACCTCCCAGGTTAGCCGAGAATCCTACTGTTGTTTGGTATAATGGGGTCCGGGGCTGCGCCCCTCATCTACTTCCCACGAGAATGCCTCAAGTGCGCGACTTCCAGTGCGGGCACGCACTGGAGGTCGTAGGGTACTCGAACTTACGCACCGAGAGTTGGGCCCGGGCCCAAACCCCCCCTGCAGCCTCTGTGGCGGAGGGGAAGCCACACCTTGAGAACACCCCCCTAACAAAAAATTAAAGAGGGCGCTTAGCCCCCCACACCCTTTTCCCTCCTTTCAAAGAACCCACTATCCCCATTCTTCCTTCCCACTCTTCTTTCCAAAACTTACTAGTCAACTAGTTCGCTCTGCCCACCAGAGATTTTCAAAGATGGTATTGTGGTTTTCCCCTTTTTATAAACACACAATCTCAGAGCTCCCTGGAGAAATGTCCCCTCCCTTAGAGTGCAAGGTAATTGCACAATTTACACGGCAATACCGAAGGTAACACTCTGTGCGGTTTGATGCAACCCTTTGACACTGAGGCCATGACGAAACTAATTTTATAAATTGAATTTCATAGTTTCTCCAAGCAATTGAGCTATCAAATCGTGGCACTAGTCGTGACGTCACAAGATGAATAACATAAACATTATGCGATGCGTTTAATTTAATGAAAAGTGATCAGTAATTAATACTCTTCACGGCTCATGGTTAGTTTTCTCTGTTAATTTTTCCCTTCTCTCTTTTTTTCCAATAATACCGGGTTATCTAATGTATATGTGTGTGTGTGGGGTGTGGTGTGGTGTGTGTGTGTGGGGTGTGTTTTTGTGTGTTGTGTGTGTGTGTGTGTGTGTGGTGTGTGTGTGTGTGGTATAATATATATATATAATATATATTAATATATTATATTTTATTTTTATATAATAGTAATAGTAAATAATAATAATAATAATAACACCAATAATAATAATGATAATATAATAATAATAATAATAATAATAATAATAAATAATAATAATAATAATAATAATAATTAATAGAATATATAATATAATAACCAATAATAATAATAGATACAGTAATAATAAAAAATTATTATTTAAAAACAGTAATAAGGAATAAAATATAATAATAAATAATAATAATAAATTTATTATTAATAATAATAATAAATAAAATAAAAATAATAATAATAATAAATAATAATAATAATAATAATACAACAACAACAAAACAACAATAACAAAGACAACAAAAACAATAATAATACACGAGTGCACCTAGTTAGGCTCAGAATCAAATTTTCTCACGTATGTTGCTTTTAAAGAAAATTGTAACCTTGCCTCATTCCTTAGTTCCTTCCTCCCTCCCCTGTCAAGTCTTTCTTTCAGTAGGTGTTGGCAAGTGTATAGTTCTGTATTAAAAAAATAAATAAATATAAATAATAAAAAGATTAATTAATTTTAAAAAAGAGAATAGATAAACACGTGAGATTGATAATTTGCCCCTACATATATGGGTTTATACAATTTTGGAAGAAAAGGTTATATCTATCGGTAATCTATCCCACCGATAGATGAGCCTCCGGGCTAGTACAGTGGGAACGTGTTGGCCTCTATCCGAGGGGTCGGCGGTTCGCGCCCCGCCCAGGCGCGAGAAGTTGGGAATTGTCGCCCGGAGGTTACTGCTGTGGTGGGCACCACGGGGGTAAGGACTAGGTCCAGCTGAGTCAGCACGGCTGTGACACACAGAGAGTTGGCGTTAGTCGACACAGGCCGGGCTCCCTCATGGTATAGCCCGGGCGAGGGTAAGCTTCGCATATGGGACTTACCCTTATCCGATAGATAGAAACTTACCTACTTTCAGGCCCATGTTTCTGTGGGAAACACTCATCATCATTAACTAATCTTGCATGTTTTTTTTTTTTTGTTTTTTTTTCTACATATAGTGCTATACACTTTCCTTTTACCGAAACATATTGAAAGAAAGACGTGAATGAGGTTAATGAAGAATTAAGGCGAGGCAAAGTTTGAGACTAACGACGTTAGAAAGCTTGCATTCTGAGCCTAATAAGGAGAAACTCGTGTATTATTATTTATTATTATTATTATTATTAATATTTTTATTTTTATTATTTTTATTATTATATATTATTTTTTTATTATTATTTTCCCTATCATCATCATCATTTTTATTTTTCAATCATCCTTCCTATGTTTAAAACCAGTAATGATGATAATGATGACAATATGATAATAGGTTTGATAATGATGATGGTGATGATAATGACAATAATAGTGTCATTTATAATAAAAAGAAAAAAAAAAATCCCAAAGTCGAAAAAGCGGCAAAATCTAGCGAAATGAGAGTATGCTGTAAATCCCGTTTTTTTCATTTCAGTGATGTTTTGGGTAACTTTAGGGTAATAATGATAATAATAGCTATAATTGTATTAACCATGACAATAATGATTATAAAAATGAGAAAAATGAAAAATTTGATGAAATCATAAAAAAATATTTTGATAATAAGGGAATAGTTAAACAATAACCAATATTCTAAATGAATAAATTATAACAGTAAATATATAAATTTATAAATGAAGGGATAAAAAAATAAATAAATAAATAAATTGCATAATAAAAATAATAATAATAATAATAATAATAATAATAATAATAATAAAAATGTCCACAAAAATTTAAAATTTGTTGCCCAATCTATGTTTTTCTGTTTCTCTATTTCTTATTTTCTGATCTAAGGAATTCAGAACATACCCAATTCCTCTTCATTTGGGTCCGCTTTACTTAAAAAATGTAAAGAGTCCAGATTCCGAATCATTCTGATATTTTCGAAATACTCCTATGGTACCTCAATTTCATTGTGTTGTTAATTCTACCATTATCATTGTTTTTTTTTTGTGTTATCATTACTAACGATTATCATTATTATCAGTTATTGAGTTATTTGTGTAGTGGAAGTAAAAATGGTAGTTGTCGTAATAGCAGTACTGGATCATAATCATAGGAAGGATGATTGTAATAATAATGAAAAATAATAATAATTAATAATAATAAAATAATAATAATAATAAAAAATAATACACGAGTTTCTACTTAGGCAGAATGCAAGCTT
>NC_051388.1:32220286-32231379 GCF_015228065.2 Penaeus monodon | reverse complement strand
ATTGAATGACGACCGAGCCTGATCAAGCACCATCTAACCAGAATAAGGACCAAAGAGGTGTGTCACTAGCTGCAGGGCGCAGCATGCAGCATATTCAACCTCCAGGACTCCTGTCTCCTGGTAATACGGGATGGCCACGCACACGTGGGAGAGTTCCTCTGGTCCAGGATGGAATGAACCAAGGGGTGGGTGCACCATCCCCTCTCATAGGCCTTGGTGCACCAGGAAGCCATTTTGTCCTCATCCGGCCCCCAGTATGGGTACCGCAAGATCATTGGGACCTCAAGCCCCCCCACCGCGGCAAAAGTGGCTTCCGTTAGGGGGGGCCACTCTAGTGAATTTCTGATGAGAAAACGAATAGGCAGGTAGGAGCCCCTCTTTATTGACGCCTTCAGCCACCTTATCCCATTTTGTTTAAATTAGCACACAGCTAGACTGAACCCTTGACCCATCATATCACCCAAGCTATGGCATGACCATAGGACATCAAATTAGCAATATACTGGAGAACCCAGCTCTTGTGAGGTGGCTCTCCAGATCTTCACACTCACTGAGATTGCAGTCACACACCCCTTTAAAATCCACAACTGCAACTGACCCCATTCCTCTCGACCGAAGGCCAAAGGAAATTGAAAGATCATGGTTTTACTCCAGTGCATGGTCATGGCTAAGAAGATCGACAGGACGATCCTCCCACGATCGTGTGAGTCAATTACCCAGGAAATAATCCGCCAAAAGCGGTGTCACTGTCTTTGACATTTACAAGACTCCCAAGTCATGAATCGTTAAGATTCGTGTCTCTGCCCCAGAGGAACCCAGAACTTCTTTCACATGGGATCATGATGATTATTACATCAGTCCCAACTTATAATATTGAACCAGAGTGCTTTATTTATATCGAACAATGCTTAAACTGCTACAGGTTCGAACATAACAAACACTCATGCACACACACACACACACACACACACCACACACACACACACACACACACACACACACACACACCCCCAAAAACCCCACACACCCACACACACACACACAGATGCTCTCATTGCGGTGGCGAAGGTCACTTCTTTGCTAAATGCAACGAGAGCATCAAATGCTGCAACTTCAAGAGGTCACACTTTGTAGTTAGCGGATCATGCCCTTAAAGGAAAGATATATTGAAAGCAAAATTAAATCAGCTTAGGAAAAACAAAAACACTGCTCCCTCATACGGCACAACAGCCGCCACACTACCTGCCCAGACAACCTGCATCTACCTTCAGGACAACTCTGCCCCCACTTCCCCAAATCAACAACAGCTGCACACCTAACACAACCCGAAAATACAAGCGATTTTACGCGTAGCTCTCATTGTTGCTAAATACAACACAAGAAATTCGCAAACATCGTCCCTATCATGTTACAAAGAAATGGCTTCCCCAGCATTGTTGTCCAGAGATCTTCAAAGACGACAATTTTTACATCCCTGAATACGCCACATCATCACAAACCACAGCAACTGAGGTGACAAACACTAACCCAGAGTCTCATTGCTCCACACAAAGACACCTCGTTTTGCAACCAGCACCACAGCGAAATCCGAAGGAAAATAACTACACAAGCATTTAACACTACAAAAAACAGATCTCACCATCAAGCACGCCAAAAAAGACAAAAAGGATATCGCAATCCCACAGCCTCGTCGTCATCGCTTGGAGGACGAGAGTAACGGCTCCGAGATCGACGTCGAAGTCATTCCGAAGCCGAGGAAGAGCTCCCTCTCCCTTTGGAGGGAGCAGCTGCCGTGCTCCCTTCTGGGGGCGCTTGGGACAGAGTGGAAGTATTGGGAATTGGTCCGCCCAAATTTCCCAGGACTTCCGCCCTGTGCCCTGTTCACAGGAATCTCTCCCTAACTTCGAGGAACCGTCGATCGAGGCTTGATCACGGAACCGCTACCGGGATCAGGTAAGCCACGCAAGGTAAACCCAGGTAAAATGGGTCTACCCTGAGTGCATGTTAATAATCAAGCATATGTAAGGTCATTTTTTGCGATCCAAAATATTTTTTACGACTTTCTAGAACAAGAACCCTGGTGTGGTTCTACTGAATTCTATATCCATCACGAATGGCTATAGAATGGCAGTCAAGTTATTCACCCCACAGGGCCCCATTATTATGTCCACTGCCTATATAAAACCAAATACTAATTTACCTCTCGCTGACTTCAACAAATCATTTAATTATATAAACCTCCTAGTCTTCTTTGCCGGAGTTATCAGCTTTACCCACACGACACTACACTACAGCACTACCAATGCACACGGTAGACAATTCTTTTCTTTTTTTTGAAACAAAAGGACTCCACTACATAGGACCCGACTTCTTCACCTCATACACACCCAGACAAAAGGGCTGCCCTGATCTCGTTTTCGGGAACAGGGCAGCACTTGCCTACCACACACACATCTACAACCCGGTCCGAACGTTAGTTCAGACCAAATACCCATCATTATTAAAATTTCCACATCACCAATACTAAGCAAAGAAAGACGATCTTTCCTGTATAAACAAGCAGACTGAGAGTCATTTAAATCCAAATTAAATGATCAAAATTTTCAAGTTTAATCTTGATGGGCTCCGATTCCCAAACAATAGATGGACATTGGAATTACATCTTCGCCTCCATCGCCTCAACTATACTGAGCACCATCCCCAGGTATCAGTATAAAACTCGCATATCATTTCAGCCATCTGAAAGGACAAAATGTCCCTGACCTGTTTTCGCAGTCGTTTTACTCAAAATGGGACTTATCTCTTCTAAGAAGACACGTCATCGATAACCGACAAAAATTGGACAGAGTTCGCAATCCACTCATTCCTAAGCCACAAAAAGAATTGACTGAGTTACCACCCTATTAGTCTACTCGAGACATTAGGCAAAATTTTCGAAAAAATCATAAACGCTCGACTAAGATGGCATCTTGAAGACCATAACCTTCTCTCACACAAACAAATCGGCTTTCGCCCGCATCGCAAGACGCACAAACTACATAAACAACAACAAAGACCGACGACTAAAGACTGTTCTTGTCATAAAAGATGTTGAGCGAGCCTTTGACACGGTCTGACATGCTGGCCTCAGTACAAGCTGTGCACAAAATTTAACTTCCACCTTACATAAAAAAAGTTGCTCTGCAGTTTTCTTGATGACCGCTGATTAAAATTAAAATTCTTAAACAAAAGTTCAGGCACCATTTCAATGCACGCTGGAGTACCTCATACTTAGCCCAACACTATACATTATACACAAACGACCTTCCAGACCCCCCCACACACAGACGAAGTGCGGCCCCACGCACGAAGCTGCATCTATGCAAAACACTGATTAAACCTCTCCTCACATATACACCACTTTCATTCACGCAAACAACATACACTAACAAGCCCAAACTCCAGCTTGTTCAGATTAAAGCAATCAAATGGATCTATAAAATAAATTGGGATCAATTTATTACATCTGAACTCCACGAGCAAGCTTCTCTACTTTTTTTTTTTTGCATGGGATGAAGAAGTGGATGCAGTTTTTTAGGTTATTTTATTCAGTTTTTGTTTCGTGTTTTCTCTTTTTTTTCTTCTATTTTATGTAATTGTTGTTCTTTTGTGACTTTCCACTTCTTAATAAAGTTCAATCTCCTTTGTCACAGCCCTGACATCACCGCATTTTAAATACTTTCACCTCATCACCTGATGCTACATGACTGTCATAACTTCACAGTCACTAACTCATTATCCTTTGCCATAGCGTGGACTCAATCCTATATCCTTACCTCAACATCCTATTGGTTTCGGTTTTCCCGCACGTGACACTTGCTGCTAGTACTCCTCATAAGTGCTGCTGCCGACGAAGGAGAACCTTCCGTTTGACACAGACGGGAATGGTCAGCTCCTGATTAGGACCATCTCCGAGCTTCAACCTGCTTCAACAGCATAGGTTAGCTGAGGGATAGCCCTGGAGTTATGGTTGAGGAGGCTGTGCCCAAAGCACACCCAGATGGCACCTAAACTGTTTAACTTTTATCCCTACCTCCCCAGTTAGCCGAGAAAACCTACTGTTGTTCGGTATAACGGGGTTCTGGGGCTGCGCCCCTCATCTACTTCCCACGAGAATGCCTCAAGTGCGCGACTTCCAGTGCGGGCACGCACTGGAGGTCGTAGGGTACTCGAACTTACGCACCGAGAGTTGGCCGGCCACCCTCCCTGCAGCCTCTGTGGCGGAGGGGAAGCCCCAGCGCTTGAGAACACCCCACCTAACACAAAAATTCAAGATGCGCTTAGCCACCCACACCCTATTCCTCCTTTCAAAGAACCCACTATCCCCATTCTTCCTTCCCACTCTTCTTTCCAAACTTACTAGTCAACCTAGTTCGCTCTGCCCCCAGAGATTTTCAAAGATGGTATTGTGGTTCCACTTTTTATAAAACACACAATCTCAGAGCTCCCTGGAGAAATGTCCCATCCCTTAGAGTGCAAGGTAAATTGCACAATTTACACGGCAATACGAAGGTAACACTCTGTGCGGTTTGATGCAACCCTTTGCACACTGAGGCCATGACGAAACTAATTTTATAAATTGAATTTCATAGTTTCTCCAAGCAATTGAGCTATCAAATCGTGGCACTAGTCGTGACGTCACAAGATGAATAACATAAAACATTATGCGATGCGATTAATTTAATGAAAAGTGATCAGTAATTAATACTCTTCACGGCTGCATGGTTAGTTTTCTCTGTTAACTTTTCTCTCTCTCTTTTTTTCCAATAATACCGGGTTATCTAATGTATATGTGTGTGTGTGTGTTGTGTGTGTGTGGTGTGTGTGTGTGTGGTGGTGTGTGTGTGTGTGTGTGTGTGGTGTGTGTGTGTGTGTGTGTGTGTGTGTGTGTATATATATATATATATATATATATATATATATATATATATATATTTTTATATAATAGTAATAGTAATAATAATAATAATAATAATAACAATAATAATAATAATGATAATATAATAATAATAATAGTATAACAGTAATAAGGATATATAATATATAATAATATAATAACTAAGTAATAATATAAAATAATAATAATAATATAATAATAATAATAATAGTAATAATGATAATAATAATAACAACAACAACAAAACAACAATAACAAAGACAACAACAACAATAATAATACACGAGTGTCACCTAGTTAGGCTCAGAATCTAAATTTTCTCACGTATGTTGCTTTTAAAGAAAATTGTAACCTTTGCCTCATTCCTTAGTTCCTTCCTCCCTCCCCCTGTCAAGTCTTTCTTTCAGTAGGTGTTGGCAAAGTGTATAGTTCTGTATTAAAATAAATAAATAAATATAAATAATAAATAGATTAATTAATTTTAAAAAAGATGAATAGATAAACACGTGAGATTGATAATTTGCCATACATATATGGGTTTATACAATTGTGGAAGAAAAGGTTATATCTATCGGTAATCTATCTACCGATAGATAGAGCCTCCGGGCTAGTACAGTGGTAACGTGTCGGCCTCTCATCCGAGGGGTCGGCGGTTCGCGCCCCGCCCAGGCGCGAGAAGTTGCAATTGTCGCCCGGAGGTTACTGCTGTGGCTGGGCACCACGGCGGGTAAGGACTAGGTCCAGCTGAGTCAGCACCGGCTGTGACACACAGAGAGTTGGCGTTAGTCGACACAGGCCGGGCTCCCCTCATGGTATAGCCCGGGCGAGGGTAAGCTTCGCATATCGGACTTACCCTTATCCGATAGATAGAAACTTACCTACTTTCAGGCCCATGTTTCTGTGGGAAACACTCATCATCATTAACATAATCTTGCATGTTTTTTTTTTTTGTTTTTTTTTTCTACATATAGTGCTATACACTTTCTTTTTACCGAAACATATTGAAAGAAAGACGTGAAATGAGGTTAATGAAAGAATTAAGGCGAGGCAAATGTTACGACTAACGACGTTAGAAAGCTTGCATTCTGAGCCTAATAAGGAGAAACTCGTGTATTATTATTATTATTATTATTATTATTATTATTATTATTATTATTATTATTATCATTATTATTATTATTATTATTCTCACTATCATCATCATCATTATTATTATTACAATCATCCTTCCTATGATTACAGTAATGATGATAATGATGACAATAATGATAATAGTGTTGATAATGATGATGGTGATGATAATGACAATAATAGTGCTCATTTATAATAAAAAGAAAAAAAAAAATCCCAAAGTCGAAAAAGCGGCAAAATCTAGCGAAATGAGAGTATGCTGTAAAATGCCGTTTTTTCGATTTCAGTGATGTTTTGGGTAATCTTTAGGGTAATAATGATAATAATAGCTATAATTGTATTAACCATGACAATAATGATTATAAAAATGAGAATAATGAAAAATTTGATGAAATCATAAAAAATATTTTGATAATAATGGGAATAGTTACAACAATAACCAATATTCTAATGATAATAATTATAACAGTAATATATAAATTTATAAATGAAGGGATAAATAAATAAATAAATAAATAAATTCGCATAATAATAATAATAATAATAATAATAATAATAATAATAATAATAATAATAACAATGTCCACAAATTAAATTTGTTGCCCAATCTTATGTTTTTCTGTTTCTCTATTTCTTATTTTCTGATCATAAGGAATTCAGAACATACAATTTCCTCTTCATTGGATCCGCTTTACTTAAATATGTAAAGAGTCCAGATTCCGAATCATTCTGATATTTACGAAATACTCCTATGGTACCATCAATATCATTGTGTTGTTAATTCTACCATTATCATTGTTTCTTTTTTGTGTTATCATTACTAACGATTATCATTATTATCAGTTATTGAGTTATTTGTGTAGTGGAAGTAAAAATGGTAGTTGTCGTAATAGCAGTACTGGTATCATAATCATAGGAAGGATGATTGTAATAATAATGATAATAATAATAATGATAATAATAATAATAATAATAATAATAATAAAAATAATACACGAGTTTCTACTTATTAGGCTCAGAATGCAAGCTTTCTAACGTCGTTAGTCGTAACCTTTGCCTCGCCTTAATAATGATAATAAGAATAATAACAATAATAATAATGATAATAATAATAATAATGCGAATGCGTGGGTGCATCCATGCACACGCATCGCTTGTGCACGTGTGTGAGCGTGCGCGCTGATTTACATAATTTTAGGTAAATCAAACCTAGATACGGTAGTGGGTGAGTCTGTCGTAGATGCGATGGTGGGTTGGGAACCACCAACAATGATTGCCTAAACAACTACTCCCCTGGGGAGGGATCACTGCTCAACCGCCCCAGTATAAAGACTTAATCGGCTACATGATGTCCACAGAGCGCTAAGTGGTTCGTCAAACCTGGACATGCCAATTGGGGGTTAGCGCGGGATATCCAGCTTCTTGGCAGTGGGGTTAAAATGCATCCTGCCTCTCACGTAAGAGTAGGAGGTGGGCGATAAAGCGTCGCCCGTCACACGGATCAACATGAGGCGCATCCCCCAGGGCAGAACTGAGTCTACCTCTTCCATTGGTCAAAATCCACCAGGTCAATAGGGCGTGATAGCTCCCACCCCTAGCCCTGCGGTTCAACCATTTTTTGTACTAACAATCAAAAGAAAACAAGACTTAAATGGACAAGGGAAGAGTATAATGAGGTAATGTACTGCTTTGCTATGCACTCGGGAAACCTGCTGCAAAAGTTATGTGCATGTTTTTGTTGGTGTTCCATTGCCTCAAACTTCAATCACCCTGGGTAGTGACCCAGTGCTTGATTTTAATTAGCAGATCTAAAGAAAATAATAATGATAATAATAATATTAATAATAATAATAATATATAATAATAATAATAATAACAATAATAATAATAATAATAAAAATAATAATAATAATAATAATAATAATAATAATAATAACAACTACAACAACAACAATAAGAAAAATCGAACTTTCAATTTCATTATTAGTATCATTTCTATTACCATTATTATCAAAATTATTATAACTATGATTACATGAAAATTTTCATTATTTTCAATTTTATCATCATTATTGTCATGATTAATACAATTATGATCATTATTATCATCATTACCCTAATAATTACCAAAATCATCATTGAAATCGAAAAAAACGTAATTTGGGAATATAATCTCAAAAGGCTATATAGCCCTAGATTTTGCCGCTTTTTCGACTTTTGGGATTTTTTTTCTTTTTTTCCTTTTTATAAATGGGTATTGTCATTGCTATTATCATTATCATCATCACTATGATTATTATCATCATTATTATCATCATTATTGTCATCATTATCATCCTTATTGTAATTATCACCATCTTTATCATCATGATTATCATTACTATTGTAATTATTGCCACCATTTATGTTTTTTGGTAATTATAGTAACAGTAGAAATAATAAAAATAATAAAACATTAATAATGATAATAATAATAATACTGAAAACTTAAGTTTTATTATTATTATCATTATTTTTGTAATATTTATAGTTATAATATTTTTTGTAGTTATATTAATGATAATGATGATGTAATGATAATAATATATGATAATAATAATAATGATAATATAAATAATATATAATAATATAATATATTATATAATATAATATTATAATCATTAACATGATTATTATTTTCATTATTATCGTTATTATTGTAATTATTAGTTATAATATACTTTTTTTATTATACTAATAAAAAATAATGTAATATAACAAGAACAATAATAATGATAATAAAAATATAACAATAATAATGTCAATATTATAATTACTGTTATTATTATTATTATTATTATTATTATTATCATTATCATTGGCATTATTACAGTTATATATATTTTTTGTAGCAATAATAATAATAGAAGTAATAATAATAATAATAATAATAATAATGATAATAATAACCACAACAATAATGATGATGGTAATAATGATAACAATAATAATAACAATAATATAATAATATAATATTATTAATATTAATAATAACAATATTATTATTATTGCAATTATTCTCATAATTATCAAATTTATTGTTATAATTATGATTTCATGAAACTTTTTATTATTCTCATTATTATTACCCTAATAATTACCAAACTCACCACTGAAATCGAAAAAAATGCATATTGAGTGTACTGTAAAGGCTATATTTCGCTAGATTTTGCAGCTTTTTCGTCTTTTCGTAATTTTATTTATTTTTCTTCTTTATTATAAATGGCCATTATTATTGTTATTATCATCATCATTACTGTCATTATCATAATCATTGTAATTATTATCATCATTATTTTAATTATTATCATTTTCATCTTTATTACTGTAATTATATCCGCTATATATATATATATATATATATATATATATATATATATATATATATATATATATATATATATATATATTTTTTTTTTTTTTTTTTTTTTTTTGGGGGGGGGGGAATTGTAGTTTCAGTAGAAATATTTATAATAATAAAACTTTAAATTGAATTTTCCTTATGATTATGATAATAGTAACAGTCAAAATAAAGATAATAACAATATCTAAATTTCAAAATTTTTCTCTTTGTTTCCCCAGTTTCGTATAATTTTATTATTCTTTTCATTTTATGTATTTTGAAATATATTTTAATCTCACCATACATAATTTAATAATTGAAATAAACTGCATTATGGGTAAAATATATCCAAGCGCGGGAAGCCACCAGTGTAAAAGGTCAAGCCAGGTCGTTCGGGGGAGAGTATAATAGATATTTTGGTTGGCATCTACTATTTGGACAGGTGTCTTATCTCTTTGGGGAGTGTTTGTTGTGGGTGTGAGTGCCCACAGGTATGGCTGGGTGCTGAAGATGAAATGGAGATCAACGGGCTCCCCAGTCGGCTAAGGAATGGGGAGTCCTTGGGTTGCTGCTGCCGTTGTCGTGTTCCGCTGGAGAATCGGCGAATGCTGATCTCGGTTCGTTCATTCGTTCGTTTGAGATTTGCGAAGATCTGGCTTCGTCCGGGCCTTCATACATATGGCCCAGCCTGTGTTAGCTATTTATGGCTGTCTCATTTTATTCTCTGACACTCCATACTTACCGTGGTGGCGGGATTACCAGCAGACGCTCCTGCCGCCATGTTGTAAGTATGAGACATAATTTCTTTAACAGCCCGGCGACTGTTGTGGGCGGATCCTGTCTCAGAAATTGTGTGTGCTAACAATTGTGTAAGTAATGTACCAACATGGCATTCATGCATGCAACACCTGTTTGCATAGTTAACTGTCTCTATGATCTGCCATGCGCAATGGCAACCTAGTCTGATTCTGTAAAGAATGACTTCGGTACCTCTATTGATTGCTTCAGAGAGTGCCAGTGGTTTATTCTGGCCGAGGGGGAGGATCTCATTTTCTCTCTGTGAAGCTGCACGAGGAAGGTACGAGCTGTGGCATTACACTTCTGCCTTAAGATTTTTCGGCTCGGTTTTATGATCATGGGATTTGGGGGCATACCCCTGCCAATGTCAGATAGTCTGTCAGCAAGCTCATTCCTTCTGATGCCTATGTGGCCAGGGACCCAGTTTATGATTCTTCTACCCTGAACAAGAATCCTCTCTGCTATGGTGAGGACAGTGGTAGATGTTGTCTTTGGGTGAGCTGTGTGGAAGACAGTCAATGGCTGCCCTGGAGTCTGTATGTATGACCACATGTCCTTCCCTCAGGGACGCGTGGGCTAGGGCTCCATGATCGCAACTGCCTCTGCCTGAAGCGAGGAGGCATTGTCTGTTACCCTTATAGATTGTGTGGCATCCCTTGCTGCAAAGCCGGCGCCTGCAGTTTGGTTTAAGGAATCGACTGATCCATCCCTGAAGTAGGTTCTACTACCCGGAGGAGTGATGGCTGCAATACCCTCTCAGCTTCTACCTTTAGACTAGCATGGGTTATTGATTCTTTCCTTGACACCAAACAGGAACTCTCAGGTTTGCTCACAGGTTTCAGTAAA
>NC_051388.1:32184695-32220186 GCF_015228065.2 Penaeus monodon | reverse complement strand
TCCTACTTTTGTCATGAACTTGGATATTAACCTGTAGCATTGGTAGTGTCAAGGCTGCATGGCTTATTTCTGGTTTTGACCAAATTATAGGGAGTTGAGTTCATGACAAAACACCTCCCCAGGTCATCTGCAAGTTCCATTACATACTATAATGTCCAAATTATAAGATAGTTCCTAAAATTATATGTCAGTCATATCTGATGATGATATCTTAGCAGACTTGAACCACAGATATTGGGAGATAATCTAACTTACCATCATCATTTATGAAAAAAGGCTAAGGCAAGTGCAGATCCCTTTTTTTCAATTTTGCAGTTTGTTGTGTATTTGCAGGAGAAGACCAAAGATTCTAGCTTTGCATATAATCAGGGTGTCACAATATGTGTTTGTGTATTTAACTGAGGTTATATTCTAGATTGCAGCACTGTCATCAATATCTGTTAATTATAGTCTTCCATAACATGAAGAGAAACTAAAGAGAGAGATCTAATCTAGTCCTCAGTAAGTAAATCTGGAAGTGAGATGGTAGAAGGAAGTGTAAACATCATCAAAGAAATTAATTATGAAAATGTGTCCTGTTTCTTTTACAATTATATATTGCTATCATAAGAAAATGAAAAACGCAAAGGTTAGATAAGTACTTGTGGTCATTTTGCAATAACTATTAATGCTTGTGTTAGGTAGTGACAGTCCAGTAATTCAAGGTGGCTTATGGTAGACTAATGTACACAGCAATCAAGCTTGTACAGGTAAACTTGCTCTCTAGCTTGAATGGTAAAATTAGAAGGTGGAAGGTCATGCCTCATTTTTTTATTTTATTTTGGAGGTGAGGTAAAGTAGTATTTATTTTTGAAGAAATACACATGCAGTAGACTGGGAGTCACAATAGTTTATTGGCAGAATTTCCAGTGGAGAATTTATATATTATGTACAACCAATTGTTTAGTAAAGTGTTTATAACAGGGAGTTAATTTAGACATTTCATCTGGTACTTTCGGTTTTGCTAGATTGTGAAATGAATATTTTTTATACTTTGAACAGTATTATGGGCATTTCATGTACTTTATTTTCCATGTCCATGTCTGAAATGTATTCTGAATGTTGTGTTGAAGAACTACTTAAATCTGCAGGTATTTAAGCCAAAGTGTGAAAAAATTAAAGAGAGTGCCTCATGGATTACAACAAGGTGCTCTAAAGACAGCCATCCTTGTTGCATATGTAACATATGTAGGGTGTGTACATTGTCCTCCCTCCCTTTGCAGAGGCTATAAAAAACTGTCCACATTCATACAAAAGTTTTCTTGTGTGTAAATGTTGTAAAGCATATTTGATGTATTTATGTTACCAGTGACATGGATTATTCATGAAGATATGTAAGTGTGAGGGAACAAAAAGTCAGCAACATTACAGATACTTAAATATCAGCCATATCTTGTAATTTGATTCTGCTGATGCATGGATTCGGAAATTTGGTTTTGGAGCCCATTCAGCAACCTAGTGTGCAATCCTCAATAATTATAAGCAGGCTTTTGTACTTTTTTTGTATTACCCATGATTAAATAGTTTTTGTTCTAAATATCTTTTGCACAGGACAGGTTATATACTGTTAGGTGCTGTGCCACACACTATTGTATTTTAAAGTGAGGTAATCAAATATATTATTCTGTGCTCTGAGAATGTAAGGATGAGTATCCAGTCACTTGAAGTAATATTTCCTTATCTCCAAAACTTAATTGCCATTTTTATTTTAAGTTTGGTATATGAGAATAGTATATCATTGTCATATATTGTTTGTATACAAACATCTTATTGCAGGTCTGTGGATATGGATGGTACCAAACTTTTTTTTTTTTTTTAAGAAAAAAAAATCTCAATCTGGCAGTAGTGTGTGTTGGGCTTTTGTATGGGTAGTTTGAATGTGGTAATTATCACTAGATAATAGTAATGTTGCAAGTTGAAGATCGTGTGCAGGTATAATGTAATGAGTGTTTGACTGTTCATTGTGGAAATAGCTGAAATATATAGAAGTTCATGTGGAGGAATTTTATAAAATTTGTTACTTGATATCTTTCTGTATAAATAGTGTTTTAGATTGTTTGTCAAAGTGGGGGGAACGTGGACCACATCACATGTAGGCAAAAGTACTTTTTGTATGAAAATAGTGAGTAAATGCACTGTGATTTTGTGTTGCAGTGTGAATCTGAGAAAGTGAATAGTAAGCTGAATGTAATTTGTGAATTATATATAGAAAAAAAAGAAAAAAAAAAGAAAAAAAGAAAAAAAAAAAAAAAGTGGATCTAGGAAGACCTGGTTAACAATCTCGTATTTATTTTACACAAGCAAACAACCAATTCTTGAATAATTTCACAAAATTTGCTGTAATTCATTATTCAAGGAGGAATTGATTTGTATTATGGGTCATTAAAGGAGGCAAAGTTTTTGCTTAATGCAGCTACCCTCACTGGCTTTGGTTTACTAGGAAGCTACACATGATTCCATATAAATTACCATTTACTTTTGAATGTAATCCTGTTAAGTGATGTCACATGTGCATATATTGAATGCCTAATTGTATAATTCATATATTTATTAGGTATTTCTTACCTGATATATAATGACATCAACCTTTGCGAGTGTTGATGGTTATATTTGATTAAATATGCAGAAATGGTGAGATTCAAGTTTTTATATTGCTCTATCAATTTTCCTGGAATTTAGCTTAAGAACATCTGATAGAGGAAGCCCCAAATCCAATTTCAGCATCTATATTTTTATGACAACCTTTTTTCTGCTTGTTTAATTAGGAGATCCAAGTTAAGTACCATATGTAATTCGTGCTTCTAAAAGACCTCTAGCTAGATATATACCTGAGTGAGGGTGAGCTGTATTTTAACTAATGTTAAATATTGTTGTCTCTTTTAAATATGAATCATTGTTTGCAAATTATACTCTGCATTAGCGAGTTCTCATAATGAGTTCTTTTTGGTGACATTGTTAACAAAAATTATGATTATTGCTCAAAATATTTTGTAGCCCTATCCTAATATGCACTTGCTATTGTTAGTGTCAGTACAGACTTCCATTTCAAAAGAATCATATCAGTATATAAAAATATAAAATACTTTAGTGAAACAATTATTTGAAAAGTGATTGGGGTAATATTAGCAATGTTGTTTACACAAAAACTAAAAGTTGAAGGGTAAAAAGTTGGCTTGATTGGATGTAATTTTAATGATTGATTGTGTATGTAATGAGTGTGAAAACTCTGCTACGGTTGTGAGTAAGGAGCATGTATGCAGCCTTAGCTTGTACTACCACCACATGACCAGCCACTATCTGTGATACAAGGCGGGATGCCGCACCATGCCCAGGCTTAATGTCATGGCTCAGTCTCAATAAATTTAAGTCACAGTCTCTTTTCTTTTCATTATACCATATTTTTCATTCTTGTATTAGTGGAAACTAAAAGTTTATGTAAATATGTTTTCCCTTTGTGTATACTATTTGTACAGATCACAGTGCAATTGTATATTATCCCTGTTCAATAGTATGCACCACTTGGTATTTTCAGCATCAAGGCCTCACCCTAAATTAATTATGTCACTGAAGTTTAACTAAATATTTTATATTATTAACTAACCCTACTGATTTTAATTCCCCCAGTTCCCTGCCCCCAAACTGTCCTTGACCACGATGACTATGAACACTATGAATGACTATGAACACTACCCCTACCTCCCAATCCCTTGCGCCTAATGTTGTCATTAGAGGGCTTAGGAGACAAGGACTAAGACCCAATGGTGGGAATATCCCCTGCCTTTACCCTTAGCCCTCAACTTGACTAATTTTGCATGGTCTTTTTCCTTCCCCTTTTTTCGTTTCGTTCCCTACACCAACCCTTTCTACGATCCACTTCCTAAGGGTGAGAGCTGTGTTGAATGGATGAAAGGGTGACTCTGTAACAGTCCTGAACAGCTTGAGGGAGCCTTGGGTAAGGTATTCCCATGTATAGTTGCTAGCCCTTTCCCCTCAAAGGGACTCTGAGGGGTGGACTGTTTCTCTCCCCAACATATTCTAGGCTCACCATGGCCAATAATGGAGATTTTGTACCCTTATTTGGGGCAGTGAGGCTTGCCCCTTAATCAAATATCCCCACTGACTCAAATTCTGCCAGTTTCCCAACCCCAGGCTCTCTTTTGACCTCGACTCTGAACGCTGCTACTAAAACCCCCTCCTCAATACCTACCATTACATCATCCACCCACGTCAACACTCCACCTCCAAGAGGCATTCCTACTCTCCCAACATTCTCAACTTCATCCCCTCTACCCCCACAACCTTCTTCATCAACTACCCCATCCTCCCTTATTACTACTTTACAGCCTTAGTTCCTGTCCTACCACCCCTTCCCTACAAATATCTTAAATACTCTATTTAGCCCAGCCAAATGGGACTGATTTTTCATGGTTTCCCCCCTCACAGCTCCTTACTCTGACAACACTCTTCTCTTCGAGCAACGTCTCCAAAAACAAGTCGGCAAAGACTTTCTGCAGCTGTCTGTCACAGTTACATTTGAAAACCAAGCCATAGCATTATCAGTGACTGACTTAACAGAACCTCATCCAACCCTCAATACTTGTACTAGAACTGTCTCCATCTCCCCAACAAACTGCCTTGTCAATAACAAAAACTCGCCTGCCTCACTGACTGTGATGTATAATGCTACACCATTCCCCCTAGGGGCCATTGTAAGAACCCCACCAACATTGCCAAGATTACTTTTCGTAGACATGACCTCCCCTTTCAAGTTTATATTGGTGGAGAATTTCTCCTATAGTGACCACTTACAAGTCTTCCTTTCTCCTATTTCATATATTCCATTTCCTAATCCCCCACGTTGGTGTACTGATAGAACTGACTAGCATACTTTCTTCATTCCTACCCCTCCATCCCCTTTCTTGTCCATTTCAGATGTTACAATGTTTCACAATTATAGTCTAAGAGCTGTCTATACAGCCATTCCCTGAACCTCAAGACCTTATACCTCCAAATGTGTTACATGGTGGAATTTTGATTGCACCAAAGCGTTTCGCAGCATGGAACAGCTATCGCTGCAAACGATGCACCCCTAATCAGCTATTAGCCCTTATCTCCTTTAAAAGGGCATCTGCCTATCTTTGTTGTACAATCCGGAACAGTATAAGCTGGTGAAATTGTTTCCTCAATTACTTCTACATCTATTTCAGCTGTTTAGCATCATATCCATCAACTATCAGGCAAACATCCTCCCATCCAGCCCCCGTCCTCCATATTCAAGATACTCTCATCTCTGAACCTCGCCAAGTCGTTAGTGACTTGGTGACTATTTCAGCCAGGTCAGTAGTGGCTCTCATCTTTTTCTATCAACTAACCCCCTCTTTACCCTTTTCACTATTACACCTTTTATAGTACTATATGACCTTTGATGTCTAGCATATTAATCACCACTGAGCTGGTAACTTCAAGTAATCTTGCATATAGAAAGCTTTGTTTCATATGATTCGGTTTCAGCGGCTTTTTTCGACAACAAATTTTATCTATCAGCAGGAACCCCAGTTTGATACATTTATGATCCTCTGCAGTCTTGTTGCTTGTGTTGGCATCGTCTTTGGAGAAGCTCAGATGAATAGTAAGGTCTTTTGCATACGCCACTGCCTCTGGGATTTGTTGGAGTCAATCAGAAAAAAAACTTCCCATAAATGGTCAAAGGAGGTTGCCTTGTGGAACACCTGCCATAACTAGGTATTTCAGATTCTTCGCCATAATGAGGCTTTTATCTCTGAGGTAGTCTTTTATGAATGCCACTGACGTTTTCGCTTGCCCTAGGCGCCTTTTGCTCCTCTCCAGCTGAGAGCCTGTACACTAAGTTAGGCATGACATCTCTCTCTTCAATGCTGTTCTCGATTCTACCATCTTTCCCTCACCAAACTAACTATCCCACGATCCCTACTTCCTACCTTTGCTTCTCCATGTTTACCTATTCCTTTCTCTGTTCGCATGAATACATTCCTCTCCCATTCCCCCTTTCCCCTCTCTGACCTCTTCCATTTTCTATCCATTCCTTTCCCCCATGGCTCCTTTGTTTTCACTGACCCACTAAAATCTGATATCTCCCTTCTGTCCTTCTCACCCATTTTCTTGTCTATGTCTCCATTCTTTCCTCCAGTATTCGTGTTTAAACCGAAGGCTCCAAATCCTCTTCCATTGCTGGTTTCACAGTAACCTTCCCAACTCGCACTTTTAAATACCCCCCTCTCTTCTGAATCCAGTGTCCAAATCCTACAAAATCCGTAAGCACTCCTTGCCTTAAAACACATATATTCGCTCCCTTTTTCATCTTTCACAATTTTTACTGACTCCCATAACTCATTCTCTCTCATAAAATATATGTACTTGACCAATGCCCTTGTCTGTAAGATTCAAAACTGGTTGTTCTACTTGTTGAATCTATCAGATTTTGCTGGGTGCCCAACCATGTTGGAATCCCTAGCAATGAACAGGCAGATACTCTAGCACGCTCTGCCACATTAAGTATGTTTCTTACGTATTACAACCACGGATTATTACCCCCCTTTAAGACATTCCTTTATACCAGATGTCTATCTTTCTGGTCGAGTCTTCGCACTAATAAATTAAATACTGTAAAACTATTAATCTCCGGGTCAGCTCTATTTCATCGGAGCAGGCGATGGGAGACGGCTCTCGTCCACCTATGCATTGGCCACACCATCTAACACACTCCTATCTGATGTCATGTTCTGATCTACCCCTGTGTTCCCTATGTAATGTCCCTTTTTCAGTTCCACACATTCTTTTCTCCTGTCCATACTGTGCTGCAGCCTGTACCTCTGCTTTCCCCCACCTATCCTACCTTCACTGACCTCCCAACCTATCAGACATTCTTATGGAATACCACATTTTCTGCTTTGACAACCTGACGTATACATGTCCTTCACTTGATCTAATCCCCCCATTCCTAGGTACCTCAAATCCATTCACTCGTCAACTCCTTTACCCATCTTTAACCTTTCCAATATTACTCTATAACAACTAATTACTAACTCAAGGAGTCCATGATATGTCCAATGCAATGACCCGAGTATACACCTTCACCAGACTTCCGCAAGTTCTTGCTGTTCTAACAGACCAAGGTATAATTGTGGAACTTCTAAGAGATTTCCCAAGCTATTGCGAAGCCCAGTAACCAACGGAGTCAGCCTCAGCACCAGGTTCGCCATCATATCACTGCTGGTCCTCCTGTCAACAACCAGTGCTCGCACCAGATCACCTACAAGCTGCCATCTGTATGGCGATTATCACCACCTTAACACAACCACAAAGTCTGATCGTTACCCGCTTCATTACATATTACATATACATTTCACAGAATCTAGCAGGCTACAGTTTATTCTCCTGCATTGACTTGGTGAGAGCCTTCCACCAGATACCCGTTGCTCTCCTTAACAAAATGTTATTCTCACCAAAGAAGGAGCGTTTGAAGGCCCTTCCTTGGACTACAGCAATGGAAACTTTTCAAAACTGCAAGGAGGCCCTTAGCAGAGCCACTCTCCTCGCATATCCAGGACCAGATTTGCATACCAGTATTCAAGTAGCCGCCTCAGATGTCACTTTGGGTGCAGTGCTCCAGCAACTGGTTGATGGTTGCCTTCTTTTCAAACCAGCCCCATCCTCTTGAAATCTGCTACAGTGCCTTCAGACGTGAACTCTTTGCAGTCTATTGCGCCATGAAGCACTTCCGTTACTATGTTGAGGGCCACCACTTCTCCATCCTGACAGACCACAAGCCCCTAACATTCGCTGTACAGACCTGCAGCCAACATCAAAATCGCGAAAGGAGAGGCAACTCGACTACTTAGCCCAATTCACCAGTGACATTCAACATGTCAAGGGCTTCAATAACCAGGCAGCTGATGCCCTCTCAAGGATAACAATTACCTATGTTGTTCTCCCTGAAGGTACCATCAACTATGAAGAAGTAGCAGCTGTAAAACTGGTAGATGCAGCACTTCGAATTTTTTTTTTTTGGACTGCAGTGTACACTTACATTGTGTCCCTCTTCCCAGTGGCACCACCATCATCTGTGAAACCTCGACTGGCCGTCCATGCTTGTACATCCCTCCTGCCCTCTGACGGCGAGTCCTCCAAGCCCATCACCAGCATCGTATCATCAGAGCTACCCAGTCCCTGATCACCAGCAAATTTGTCTGACCCACCATCAAATGCAACGTCAGAAACTTGAGCATAACCTGCCTTGAGTGCCAGAAATGCAAAATACAAAGGCACATGAAATCATATCTGCTCAGCTCTCACACACCAGAGAGGCGTTTTTAACACGTCCACCGACAGACAGTAACTATACCCGTCTCCTATCATCGACAGATATTTCCCATCAAGGACATTACTACAGCCACCAGGACGTTCATCCCCGGGTGGGTGGCAAGACTCAGGACACCTTCAGTTCGAGTCTGCACTTTAGAGGGAACTTACGATTCTTCTGGGCATCACTCGGTTCCGGACCAGCAGCTGAAGACAGCCCTCACCAACTCTACCCCTTCCATTTGGGTGAATCACCACCCATTTGTTCTCCTCAGCATCCGGACGGCTGTCAAGCAAGACCTCGGCTGAACTGCAGCTGAATTAATCTATGGCATGATGCTCTCTCTTCCTGCTGACCTGGTCATATAGCCTCAGGGCGACTCGCCTTCACCTCTTGACTAGGCTAAGGAGCTCTGTGAGAGGATGGCCCTAATTCGTGTTCAGCCACCCAGACCATCACAGAACAGGCCCAGCCAAAGTCGCTACAGCACTGTACTCATGTCTTGGTTCGTGTGGATGATACCAAACCCCCACTCCGACCACTGTATGAAGGCCCATACCCTGTGATCTCCAGGACTGACAAGACGTCAAATGCATTTTGCACAAAACGCTGATTCCCATTGCCTTTGAATATTGCATTGATATGTTCGTATGGAGAAATTCAATACTATAATTTCCTTGCCAATGAGGACTTTACAGAACAGACAGAAGTATGGATCGTTTCGAAGATATCAAGAAACACTTGAGAGAGGAATGTGCAAATCCTTTTTAAAGCATACTACAACTGCACCTTTTTGTCCATTGATACGATCGCTGACTGTATCCCATGATTCTACATTCTCATTTAGCTACTGTATTATCGAGGTTTCCCAGAGAATGTCATGAGCTTTAACTCGCCTATGCTGTTGCGAAGGCCGCGGGCATTGGCCAAAAGAAGGGTTATACTTAATTGGATGGCAACCCCGCTTGTAGGGGATATTGGTAGATGTAGGTTGTTATAAATGAGCCTTGTAATCCTCTGTAGTATCATGCACTGTAGTGAGAAATTGGAGTAGAAGGGGACATAGACTGTACCAATTTACTTTGAAAAGACTGAAGTAGAAATGCTATCTGGTTAGATTGATAAGTAGTGATGAGAAGAAAGATACGTTTCTCCTCAGCAGACCGTCTGCTAGTGTGTCATTCTTGGCAGAAAACATATTTTCTTTTCTCTCTCCCTCTCCCCCCCCCCCCCTCCCTCTCTCTCTCTCTCTCTCTCTCTCTCTCTCTCTCTCTCTCTCCTCCCTCCTTCCCTCCCTCTCCCTCCCCCCCTCTCCCTCCCCCTCTCGTTCTCTCTTTCTTTATCTCTCTCTCTCCCTCTTCCTCTCCCTCCCCCCACCCTCCCCCCCTCTCTCTTTGTAGTGACTCCCAACACTCATTAGCAATACTTTACTGTAAAATTACTCCATATTTTGGACTAAATAACTATCATTGGTTCTCGCTGCCACTACGAGACTTTCAGTGTCTTGAACAATCAAGGAGTCTGGTGTGCTCTCTGGAGGCTTTATTAGTATCAGGGATTAGACAACCCCAACCATCGAACCATTAGGAATATATGATGAACGTGACAAATGAAGAGACCATTGACGTATAATGCAAGAACATATGAAAAGGAATAAGACAAGAATACAAACAAGAAATTTGGATGAACACAATACTACAAAAAGATACTTAACACGTAAAGCGGGACACATGCAACACAGCGTTAAATACTAAAACACATGACACACGCAACACAACGTTAAACATTAAATCATATGACGCATAACACAATATTAAACACTAAAAAACATGGTACATAACACAACGTTAAACACCAAAACATGTGACACGTGACACAGCGTTAAACACTAAAACATGTGACACATAACAACGTTAAACACTAAAATACGTGACACGTAACAAAACGTTAAAACTAAAACACGTGACACGTAACAAAACATTAAACACTGAAACACTTCGGCTAAGCTGACTAACATATGAAAATAAGTTAACTACAGTACATTTCGGTGTGACGGAGTACCGGAATTTTGGAGGTTAAATTACGAGCACGTAAGGGTCAGCGGTACATAACCTGTGTCGGGGGTACAGCAGCCGGCACTCATGGTCCTGCCACCTGAACCTCCTCTTCGAGGTGCAGGACCTGAGGTCTCTGAGGTGAATCAGTCTTTGGGTGTCTGACTCACTGTAGAGGGAGGAATGAAGGGTTCCAAACAATGATACCTATCTTGCCGTGCGTGGCAACCCCGTGCGCTGTGGAGACGGGAGTCCTGGAGGTTTAGCGATGCTGTGCATGAGTACGCAATGTGGCTAGCAACACGCCTCTTTGGTCCTTTATTCCAGCAAGACGGGTAGCCTGATCGTGGCCCGGTAAGGTCAATCGGCTGGTCTCCTTCGGGAGGCTGTGTCGCTGTTGGCACTCATACTGGTCCCGTGAGTGGCGGTACAATGGCCACTGGCTGTGTATATCCTTTCCACCACCCCTGTGGCTGTTAGACATTAGTTCTGACACACAGCTTCCCCTTGTTGGAGTATGAAACAACTGTATTATTATATGGCAAATATTCCTCAAAACCCCCCACAAAAAGAGATAACAATGACGAACCGTGCAAGGCCCAGACCACGTCAGTCACTCTGAAGCCATATATGGCTTCTAGTGGCAAGAGAAAAAAAGCACAAGTTGACTCTGTCAGACCTGGACTCTCGTGCTGGCCTCTCCACGCCAGCACCCAAAGCAGGGAGACCCCTCAGACGTCCTCCCTGACCGAGATGGAAGCACAAGCTGAACCAGCCAAAACAGCTGCTGCTCCCACGACCGTAGTCCAGAATTTAAGCCGAAGGGGCAGTCCAAAACGACCCAGGCTAGAGACAGACTCTAAGGGAGATTCTGGACCCCTAGGCATTTCCCACAGTTTAAGGTTCCCTCTAAACCTGAAGGTTTCGACAATGTCTACAAATTGGTGAGAGCATTGGAGATGCAGAGAAAAATCTGGTTGTCAATCCAGGTTGCCAGAGACCAGGGCATGATTATTATGCCCAAAGACCAAGCTACCCTAAATTTCCTGCAGGAAACCAAGGAGCTTAAAGATGGGAGGGAAAGTGTGTGTCTCGCCACTGAATCCCGACGATAGGAGAGTCAAGATGGTGCTTCTTGGCTTCTCACTTTCGTATGATGTGGATCTGATCACATTACACCCACAGGTCGCGGACGCTTCCCGAATGTCGAAAGGGAGGAGCCCAACCAGGCAAGTCCTGGTGACCCTGAAAGGAGCCCCAATCATTACCCTTGATCTGGGTAACTGGAGCACCTTCAACTCATGTGCCTGAGTCACTTCAGTGATTTAGAGCCAAAGATATGGTCACCACCAGGCTAGCTGCAAGGCCAAGCCTAAATGTGGTGTCTGTAGAAAGCTACACAACACTGAGGTGCCTTAAGGCACAAAAGGAAGGACAAAGGGACACAACAGCCAAATGTCCCACCTATGCCAAGAGGCATCATGCCTGGAGCCTGGCTTGCTCTAACAGGAAAGAGGCGGCCCTCAGGCGACAAGAGGTTGCTAAAAAGCGACCATACTTTGTTCCTGCTCCCCCAGGCACCCATGTCTGGGGACAGAACAAAAGAAAAAAGACTTCCAGACCTCCTAATCAGAAGGAAGTTCCTCCACAGCCGACACCGGATGTCTCCAATAAAAAAAAATCGGACCATATGGAAAGTGCAGAAAGAGAACCACAGGAATAAAGGTTCAAAAAGCACTGCAACAGCTTTGGGGAGGTCGAGTGAGGAGGCGGAGAAGGCAGTCAAGGTCGCTATGACGGTAATGACCCAGACTGTTGCAGTCCTAAAAGGGAGGAAGATGAACAGAGCCAAAGCAGCCCCACCTTCACCCCACTCCAACCCTGACCACGCCCTCACAGGCAGAGCCAAAATAAGCTGAATATGTGCAGCCAGTGCCAGAACAAGCTGACCTTACCCAGGTAAAGTCAGCAAAGGGAAGAGATACACAGACAAAACCTGAAGAGAGGAAAGCCAAACTCACAAAAGTCAGAGCTACCAAAGGCTCTCTACCTCCCAGTGGACCCATGGATAGCCTGGCAAACAGCCCAAAACCAAAACTCTGAATCTGAATACAAAGATGTCTCTGATGTAACTATCGCCAAGTAACATCTTGACACAGAATCTAAACATACCACAGAAAGAATGCCATCCTCCACGAAGTGCGATCAAGGAACACTGACATTGTCATGGAGACATTAACAGAGGGGACTGTTTGCTACTCAGGGTATCATGTCTTCATGCTGCCAAGCACAGCTGGTAAAAGAGGCTTGATCACCCTGGTCAGAAGAACAATCCCTTGCTCCACAATAGCTGATGCAGTGCACTGTAGAGAGGATGTTGAATCTCTTGCTGTTGAGATTCACCTGGAGACCCCTTTAAGCTGTACAGTGTGTACAACAAGCCAGGCTGTAGGAGCTTAGACATCAGCCAGGTCTATGCTACTGCAACACAAGCCCAAGTGATCATAAGGGGAGACTTCAATGCGCACCACCCCATCCTGGCTCCATGCAGGGTACCGGATGTGGCAGGCCATCACATAGCCAGTGTGCTTGAGACTTTCCCTGAGATCGCTCTTCTCAGTAGCCAAGAGCCAAGGCATGTCAGAGGAGGGGTCCTAAACCTCATCTTGGCCACTACGGCTCTGGTGGAGAGAATCAGATGGTGTGTTGATGAGACTGTCACAAGTGACCATTATGGCACTGTTACTACCCTCATGGATGCTGGCCCAGCCCAAATACCACAAGCAAATCCAAGATGGAAAACAGACAAGGCCAACTGGCAAGCCTTTGAGAATGCCTTGGACCAGCCCAAATGCCACAACCAAATCCAAGATGGAAAACAGACAAGGCCAACTGGCAAGCCTTTCAGAATGCCTTGGCCCACTGTCTTAGATGCAATGAACTCCAGACTTCCAGCTGGAAGAGGGCTATCATAATTCCCATCCCAGAACCAAAGGAGCCAGGGAAGTACCACCCCATCTCTCTCCTCAGCCGTCTGGGCAAGACGGCCGAGAGAATGGTACTAAACCGACTCCATTGGAAAATGGGACCCACATGAACACCTCCATAGGTTCACAAGGGGCATGGGCATATCACACAGCATAGTCATGCTCTTAAGCACAATCAGCACTGTCATATCTGTGGTAGTATTCCTAGACCTGGAGAAGGCTTTTGAATTAGCAAGTCTTCTTGCTATTCAGGAGACCCTGATCCAGAAGGGAATCAAAGGAAAGCTCTCGGCTTGGATAGGTGACTATTTCAGGAACAGAACAGCCAAAGTCAGATTCTTAGGTCACTTATCACAGTAGCCCTTTTCAACACCCTAATGTCCTGCATCCTCAACATACAGCTCCCAGTGGGGTGCAAGGTCATCTTCTATGCAGACAATCTCACAATCATCTCCACTGGACCACACTGCCTAAGTAGAGTCCAGTGCTGTCTGGATCTTGCATATGAGGAGTGTTGTAGGATAGGACTAAAGTTCTCCACAACCAAATCCAAAGCCATGAGACAAAATGTTCAAGGCACAAATCTGAGAATCCAGGGAATGAACTTAGAGTGGGTCCAGGTCTACCAATACCTTGGAGTAATGATTAACTGGACCCTCTCCTTTAAAAAGGAGGTCCTGTACTTGGTTGACCGAACTAAAGCAAGACTGTCTGTCATTAGAGCAATGACTAGGAGACACATAGGAGCTAGATATAAAGTACTAAGATCATTCTATGTACTTGCCATCCATCCCATTGTGGACTATGTTTCTGTCTCCCTGATTGCTACAAAGCCAAGATTAAGAGAAAAATTGGGGACAGTTCAAAATGAAGCTGCCGTGATCATTCTGGTGGACGAAGGCTCTCAACCTCCTCATAGAGGCAAACCTTCTCTCCCTGGAATCACGAATTGGTCTAATGGCAGCTCAGTTCCTTTCAAAGGTCATCCAGGCATCCAGGAACAGAAAGGTGAGACAAAAAATATGCTTTGAACAAGAACATGAGCTGTTTGCAAACAACTCCTGGATGTTCACACAGCCAGGGTGTTGATACGCTATCAGCTCAAAGAACGACTACTTGCTAAGGGCATGGTCTCCTCCACCCTGACTTTAGTGAAGCACCGCTGTGGGGACAAACCTTGTTCGAGTTCTCTGTTATGAGTTTGTCAATGAGAAAGAATCAGTATCCCATATCTAGTCTAAAGGCAGAAGATGAGAGCGTCATTGCAGCCATCACTCCTCCGGGTAGTAAAATTTACTTCACGGATGGATCAATCGACCCCTTAAACCACACTGCAGGCGCTGGCTTTGCAGCAAGGGATGCCACACAATCAATGAAGGTAACAGACAATACCTCCTCCCTACAGGCAGAGACAGTTGCGATCGTGGGAGCCCTAGCCCACGCGTCCCTGAGGAAAGGACACATGGTTATACATACAGACTCCAGGGCAGCCATTGACTGTCTACAGCAAAGCTTACCCAAAGATAACATCTACCTCCTGACCACTGTATTTACCATAGCACAGAGGATTCTTGCTCATAAACTGGGTCCCTAGCCACATAGGCATCAGAGGGAATGAGCTTGCTGACAGACTAGCTGGGTATGCCCCCAAACCCCATGATCATAAAACCTAGCCGAAAAAATCTTAAGGCAGAAGTGTAATGCCACAGCTCGTGCCTTCCTCCTACAGCTTCACAGAGAGAAAACGAGATCCTTCCCCTTGGCCAGATGGTACTCAGACGCCACAGGCTATGAACTAATGGCACTCTGAAGCAATCAATAGAGGTTACCATTGCGCATGGCAGATCATAGAGACAATTGACTGTGCATGCAATGTGGCAAGCCGAACGCCACGCTGGTACATTACTTACAGAATTGTTAGCACACACAATTTCTGAGACAGGGTCCGCCCATAACAGCCGCCGGGCTGGTAAAGAGATTATGCCGCTTGCTTACATCATGGCGGAGCAGCTGCTGGCAATCCCGCCACCACGGTAAACATAGAGTGTCAGAGAATAAAATGAGACAGCGATAAATAGCTGACACAGGCTGGGCCAGATGTATGAAAGGCCCGGGCGAAGCTAGATCTTCGCAAATCACAAACAACAGCACAGTATATATCTCAATTCAGCCTTCAACTGCATTGGATTTTACAATACAAATTTAAAAGAAAGGTGTCTTGGTACTAATTCTGTTTAGAGATGAATACTTTGTTTTCATATTCCTTAAATTAAAAAAAAAAAAAATTACTGCATATCTTCTAGTAAACTGGACCCCATATTCGAGCTTGTGCTCGGATGTGGGCAGACCTTTACCTCCCGCAGGGGAGGGTGTGTCTGGGGGGCCTTGGCATGCCTGCCTTATGGTGCCTTTAAGTTGCCATTCTTTTGCTAGGGACTGGTATGGCAGACCGTCTCATGACTGCCACTCTAGTGATTGATTGATTGTTATTTAAAATTATCTGCCGCATTAACAGCTAAGGTCATTAGCAGCGAATGCCTTGTTAAATAGAAATTAAAATATTTAAAACTTTAAAAATCTATCAATAAATATCTTACAAATAACAATAAATATATTTAAAATCAAAGCATAAATATTATGCTCTAAGTGTATAAAAATTATTGCATAAACATTATGCATGATTTTATTTTATTGAAAATATTAGTATCCCTAAGGAAACTAATAAGACCCTCAGTATCACAATCCTCCCCCAATACATTTTTCAGTGTATATGGGAGAGACAAGTACATATGTCTTTGGTCTGAGAATGTTGCACATCATTCCACTACATGTGCAACCGTCAATGGCTCTTGGCATCCCTCACAAAGTGCTTGACTTTTAGCCATCATCGGCACATGAGTCAGTCTTGTGTGCCCGATTCTTAGTCTTGTTAATGCAACTTCCACTTTTCGGTTGGAATGGATGCTAGTCACCCAACTACCAAGGTCATCTCTAATCTCTCAGTTTGTTTGTAGAGGTATGCCTCCATCGTTCCTTCGATTTATCACAAAGACAACTCCTGATGCTAGGCTTCAAGTCGGTGTGTGGGAGAGGAAAACGAGCATCACAAGGCTGAGCAGCAGCTACTTTGGCCTTCTGATCAGCTCGCTCATTCCCACTGATACCAACATGCGCTGGCACCCAACACAGAGTTGACATCAGTGCAAGCCAATCTTGAACCTCCCTCACTACTGGATGTGATGAGTTTAAGCTCTTGATTGCTTGCAAGGCACTACGAGAGCCGCAATATATCACAATAGAATGGTTCGTAAGATCTCTAGTCATCTTAACTGCTGCAAGGATGGCATGTAACTCTGCAGTAAAGATCGAGACTGCTAGATGCAGTCCTCCTTCTGCTCACTGCTGCAAAGCCCACACCATTTTCAGACTCTGAACCATCTGTATATATTGCATTTGATCCTTGGTACTTAGAAATATGCTGAAGAAATCTCTCTCTGACTTTCCCCTTTCCCAATTCTGACCAAATCCAGCTCGACTTGATTAGTCCAAAGGGGGAATTGGGGAATTCCAACAGCCAGAACCTTGGTGAGACTTAAATTAAGATCTTCCACAAGATTCCTCATTCTCTACCATAGGATCGGCTATCCTCAAGGGGGCTGAAAACCAATCTGGATGTAGGAGATCCTGGAATCCTTTGTAGTCTCGTGTAGTAAATCAGGTTCATGTAGTCCCGGTGTAATGAAAGAGGTGGTTCTCCACTCTCAGCATACAGGGACTCCACAGGTGAAAACCTGAAAGCCCCAGTACAGATTCTGAGAGCTTCATTATGAACTGAGTCCAACATCCGGAGAAGGGTGGGAGTTGCAGATGAATAAGCTTCACATCCATAATCAAGCTTACTACGAATAAGTGCTCGGTAAAGCTGCAGAAGCGATGTGAGGTCTGCACCCCAAGATAGATGTGAAAGAACCCGCAAAATACTAAGCACTTTTGTAGCTTTCACTTTTAACTGTTTGATGTGAGGCACCCATGTAGGCCTTGAGTCAAAAATTAGACCCAAGTACTTCACCTCTTGGACAAATTGCAGTGGGTTTGCTCCTAAATAGAGGGAAGGATGGAATTTTCCTCGTTTGTGGAAATGTATAGCCATGGTCTTACTTGGGGAAAATTTGAACCCATGATATGTTGCCCACTGTATAACCTGATTTATTGCAGCCTACATGTGTCCTTGCACATCCTGTAAGCTTCCTCCTGAGCAGAGCAGTGTAAAGTCATCCACATACAGATTACACGAGACAGAACTTGGAACAATTTTTACGATGTCGTTTATAGCAATGGCAAACAGGGTCACACTTAAGACACTCCCTTGTGGGACCCCTTCCAGCTGATCTTCCAGGTTAGAGAAACTGTTTCCCACCCGAACTCTAAACTTCCTGTTAGCAAGGAAGCTTTGTATGAAGGTAGGTAATGCTCCTCTTAAACCAATGTCATACAGCTTCAAGAGTATGCCATGCTTCCAAGTGGTATCGTAAGCCTTTTCTAGGTCAAAGAAGACTGCTAACATGTGACGTCGCTGTGCGAAGGAATTCTGTATAGCAGTTTCCATCCTTACAAGTGCATCTGTGGTCGATCTCAATCTTCTAAACCCATATTGATATGGGGTCAGCACATTTTCCTTTTCTAGCAGCCATGTCAACCTGAAATTTACCATTTTCTCCATCAGCTTGCAGATGCAGCTGGTGAGAGAAATTGGTCTGTAATTTCCTGGTGTGGAAGCATCCTTGCCAGGTTTAGGGACAGGAATGATTATAGCCTCTTTCCATGTGGATGGCACTGTACCTTCCCTATAGATCCTATTGAATAGGTCCAACAGGAACTTCTGGGAGCTCTCTGGTAAGTGAGATATCATTTGGTATGGAATATCGTCACTTCCTGGGGCAGTCTTATGGCAGAGCTGCAAAGCAGAGTCCATCTCCTTATGCAAAAATGGCAAGTTGTATGCAAGTTTTGTTGTCCTGCTGAAGAACGACACTGGGTGTCGTTCCTGTTCAGCCCAAAGAGTGGAGAATAGGGCAGTGTAAGATTCTCCAGAGGAGATCTCTGCCATGGATTTAGCTAGCTCATTAGCAACATCTTTTTTGTCTGCGATGATTATGCCATCTATCTAAGTAGGTGGTGGCAGTGATGTGCTCTTTCCAGTGATCTTACACACCTTGTCCCATACCCATGCTAACGGGGTCCTAGAGTTAATCGAGGAGACATACTGTCTCCATGATGTCCGTCCTGTCTGGCCTCCTTTAGCACTCGCCTGGCCTTGGCTCGGGTCTTTTTGTAATGGATCAAGGTTACAATGTTCGGGCGTCGTTCCAACTGCCTTAGTGCAGCTTTCCTTGCTCTGACAGCTTGTTGGCATTCATCAGACCACCATGGTACTGGAGGTCGATGGTAATGTCCACTACTTTTGGGAATGGATGCTTCTGCTGCAAGGTGAATTCGTGATGTGAAGTGATTAACAGCATCTTGAACACACTGGAGATCATTCACAGATCCTTGAAATACTGCAGTTGATCTAAAAAGATTCCAGTCCGCATGTTCAAGTCGCCATCACTGCACTCCATTGGCTGGAATACCATTCACCTCCTCCAAAATTATGGAAAAGTGGTCGCTTCCATGCAAGTCTTCCATGACCTGCCAAGGGAAATTCATCTGTGAATCAGGTGAGCCAGTTGACATGTCTATATTGGAGAATGTCCCAGTTTGAATTTGGAAATGTGTGGGAGTGTCACTATTCAGTAAAACTGCATGTATTCTTAAGAACAAGGACTCCAAGGCCTTTCCTCGAGGGTTGCACAAAGTGTCTCCCCAGAGGTGATGCCAATCTCCCAAGAGTAGAAATGGATGTGGCAACTGCCCAAGTAAATCTTCCAAATCATCTATGTTGAGGTTATGTAGAAGATATGAAGGTAGATAGATGCAACAGTGTAAGGTCGTGTCAAGCCTATTCTCACAGCCTTCACCTGCAGTGTTGTCTGCAGGTGGATGGCCTGGAAGGGAATATCCTGACGTACCAATACTGCTACTCCATGAGGTCCATTATCAAAAGTCCCATAATGGGCTTGAATTTGGAATCTCTCAGGGAAATCAGATGATTTTCCCTGGTCATAATCTCTTGTAAGCATACACAAACTGGGTTACATGAAGCTATCAGATGTTGCAGTTCTTCCCATGAATTCCTTGACAGTTCCATTGGATTAGGGTATCCAGTTCTCCAAACTACTTCTTCATAAGGTGTTTGGCAGCACCTGTGGTCAAGGTTTGCCCCACACCTTTAGGCTGTCCCTTTCCAAGATCTTGGGAGAATCTTTTGAGGGATTGATTACCCGTAGAACTAGTTTCCACAGGCTTCCTTTTGACAGGCTCAGGATTTCTTTGCCTGGGCAAAGGACGGACCTGAGCCTTTGCTACAGGGGCATTCTGCCTAGCAGCAGAGGCCCCTGCGGATGTGGTGGCAGCTGAAGCTGTCACCGTTGAGGCCTCTGGAACCCTGCTTGATGACGGCTCCAAAGACCCCACTTTGAAATGAGTCTTTTGAACAGGAACAGGGGAATACCTGAGCCTTTACTTCAGGGGCATTCTGCCCAGCAGCGGAGGCACCTGTGGATGGGGTGGCAGCTAGAGCTGTCACCGTTGAGGCCTCTGGAGCCTTACCTGATGGCTCCAAAGATTTTACTTTGGGAGGAGGAGTCTCCTCAATAGACCCTTCACTCCAACTCCATTTCTGGTGGAATTCACCAGAGGCAGTTTCAGCAATTGGGGACTGAGATTTAAAGAAAGTGGCAGGGTGTGTGGTATAAGAAGCACCGGAGGGCAAGGGTTGGTGGGAAGGATGGGCTACAATTGAAGCAAATCATTTACCTGGCTGTGCAAACAGCACGTTGCTTTGCCTCTGGAAAACTAACTTTCTCCTTGCTCCTTATTGCTAATACTTCTTTTTCAAATTTGTACCTTTTACATTGCTTTGAAGAAGCTTCATGAGCTTCTTTGCAGTGGTAACAGCATACTGGACTCCAACAGTTGTCATCTTCTTGATGACCTGTTGTACCACACTTCACACATATTCTTGGTTGTCCATTTTCCTTAGAACAGTAAGAGTTGGCTCCATGCCCATAACCCTAGCAGTGGAAGCACCACATAGGGTTGGGCACATATGGCTTTGCCTTGAGGTGGTACCATGCCAACTTAACTGATTCTGGAAGGACTAACATGTTAAAAGTTAGAAGGAGAGCTGGTGGCGACTGTTCCAAACTGTCAACTTTTACTGCCACTACATTAAAATTCTCTAGTTTCTCTAACAGTTTCTCCTCAGAATACCTTATAAGGTCTAGGGAAAAGACAATTCCCTTACACTGATTGAGGGTTTTGTGAGGAGAACATGAAACTTGAGCCCCAGGGATGTTGCATATCGCACACAGACGGCCACTCTCGTCTGGTGACGAAACCTCAACTATTAGGCTACCATTTCGCTGTGGGGTGATGCGAGAATCATGTTGACATACCTAAACTATTTTCCAATGTACTTCAAAAATATCAAGATCCATGATTGGTACACCATCAATGGTCTTCACTACTAGGTACTTACTATATGAAATACTCTCATATTTACCAGGTAAGAT
The DNA here is from genome assembly GCF_015228065.2 of Penaeus monodon. NCBI lineage: Eukaryota > Metazoa > Arthropoda > Malacostraca > Decapoda > Penaeidae > Penaeus > Penaeus monodon. The sequence continues at coordinate 32,199,095 of NC_051388.1, read as the reverse complement.
TTCCTTAGTGGATTGAGGAGGATTTTTCCCCATCTTACCTGATTTGGGAGCCCGGGAAGGTTCCAAAGTGACAACATGTGATGTCCCAAAGGGAATGTGTCGGGGGATTGTGTAGGTCGTCAGGGAGAGAGCTAAATCTTTGTAAATTTGTAGTACTCATACAAATTAGAATTCTTCATTTCCTCACCCCCCACCCACCATGAAGTCCAACAAGGGGAAGCTATTGTTGGGGCTCAAAATCTCCCAACAGCCACAGGGGTAATGAGGAAATATACGCAGCCACTATTACAGTACTGATGGCAGTCGTGGGACCTATGCACTACCGACTGAACAGTGCCTGCTTGACCCTAGCCATATTTGACCAGCCGATTGACTTGACCGAGCCTTGATCAAGCCACCCATCTAACCAGAATAAAGGACCAAAGAGGTGTGTCACTAGCTGCAGGGCGCAGCATGCAGCATCATTCAACCTCCAGGACTCCTGTCTCCTGGTAATACGGGATGCCACGCACACGTGGGAGAGTTCCTCCTGGTCCAGGATGGAATGAACCAAGGGGTGGGTGCACCATCCCCTCTCATAGGCCTTGGTGCACCAGGAAGCCATTTTGTCTCATCCGGCCCACCAGATCATTGGGACCTCAAGCCCCCCCACCGCGGCAAAGTGGCTTCCGTTAGGGGGGGCCACTCTAGTGAATTTCTGATGGAAAACGAATAGGCAGGTAGGAGCCCCTCTTTTTTGACGCCTTCAGCCACCTTATCCCATTTTGTTTAAATTAGCACCAGCTAGACTGAACACCTTGACCCATCATATCACCCAAGCTATGGCATGACCATAGGACATCAAATTAGCATATACTGGAGAACCCAGCTCTTGTGAGGTGGCTCTCCAGATCTTCACACTCACTGAGATTGCAGTCACACACCCCTTTAAAATCCACAACTGCAACTGACCCCATTCCTCTCGACCGAAGGCCAAAGGAAATTGAAAGATCATGGTTTTACTCCAGTGCATGGTCATGGCTAAGAAGATCGACAGGACGATCCTCCCACGATCGTGTGAGTCAATTACCCAGGAAATATCCGCCAAAAGCGGTGTCACTGTCTTTGACATTTACAAGACTCCCAAGTCATGAATCGTTAAGATTCGTGTCTCTGCCCCAGAGGAACCCCAGAAACTTCTTTCACATGGGATCATGATGATTATTACATCAGTCCCAACTTACAATATCGAACCAGAGTGCTTTATTCAGATCGATCAATGCTTAAACTGCTACAGGTTCGAACATAACAAACACTCATGCACACACACACACACACACACACACACACACACACACACACACACACACACACACACACACACACACACACACACACACACACACACACAGATGCTCTCATTGCGGTGGCGAAGGTCACTTCTTTGCTAAATGCAACGAGAGCATCAAATGCTGCAACTTCAAGAGGTCACACTTTGTAGTTAGCGGATCATGCCCTTAAAGGAAAGATATATTGAAAGCAAAATTAAATCAGCTTAGGAAAAACAAAAACACTGCTCCCTCATACAGCACAACAGCCGCCACACTACCTGCCCAGACAACCTGCATCTACCTTCAGGACAACTCTGCCCCCACTTCCCCAAATCAACAACAGCTGCACACCTAACACAAACCCGAAAATACAAGCGATTTTACGCGTAGCTCTCATTGTTGCTAAATACAACACAAGAAATTCGCAAACATCGTCCCTATCATGTTACAAAGAAATGGCTTCCCCAGCATTGTTGTCCAGAGATCTTCAAAGACGACAATTTTTACATCCCTGAACACGCCACATCATCACAAACCACAGCAACTGAGGTGACAAACACTAACCCAGAGTCTCATTGCTCCACACAAAGACACCTCGTTTTGCAACCAGCACCACAGCGAAATCCGAAGGAAAATAACTACACAAGCATTTAACACTACAAAAAACAGATCTCACCATCAAGCACGCCAAAAAAGACAAAAAGGATATCGCAATCCCACAGCCTCGTCGTCATCGCTTGGAGGACGAGAGTAACGGCTCCGAGATCGACGTCGAAATCATTCCGAAGCCGAGGAAGAGCTCCCTCTCCCTTTGGAGGGAGCAGCTGCCGTGCTCCCTTCTGGGGGCGCTTGGGACAGAGTGGAAGTATTGGGAATTGGTCCGCCAATTCCCAGGACTTCCGCCCTGTACCCTGTTCACAGGAATCTCTCCCTAACTTCGAGGAACCGTCGATCGAGGCTTGATCACGGAACCGCTACCGGGATCAGGTAAGCCACGCAAGGTAAACCCAGGTAAAATGGGTCTACCCTGAGTGCATGTTAATAATCAAGCATATGTAAGGTCAGTTTTTGCGATCCAAAATATTTTTTATGACTTTCTAGAACAAGAACCCTGGTGTGGTTCTACTGAATTCTATATCCATCACGAATGGCTATAGAATGGCAGTCAAGTTATTCACCCCACAGGGCCCCATTATTATGTCCACTGCCTATATAAAACCAAATACTAATTTACCTCTCGCTGACTTCAACAAATCATTTAATTATATAAACCTCCTAGTCTTCTTTGCCGGAGTTATCAGCTTTACCCACACGACACTACACTACAGCACTACCAATGCACACGGTAGACAATTCTTTTCTTTTTTTTGAAACAAAAGGACTCCACTACATAGGACCCGACTTCTTCACCTCATACACACCCAGACAAAAGGGCTGCCCTGATCTCGTTTTCGGGAACAGGGCAGCACTTGCCTACCACACACACATCTACAACCCGGTCCGAACGTTAGTTCAGACCAAATACCCATCATTATTAAAATTTCCACATCACCAATACTAAGCAAAGAAAGACGATCTTTCCTGTATAAACAAGCAGACTGAGAGTCATTTAAATCCAAATTAAAGGATAAAAAAATTCAAGTTTATCTTGATGGGCTCGATTCCCAAACAATAGATGGGCATTGGAATTACATCTTCGCCTCCATCGCCTCAACTATACTGAGCACCATCCCCAGGTATCAGTATAAAACTCGCATATCATTTCAGCCATCTGAAAGGACAAAATGTCACCTGACCTGTTTTCGCAGTCGTTTTACTCAAAATGGGACTTATCTCTTCTAAGAAGACACGTCATCGATAACCGACAAAAATTGGACAGAGTTCGCAATCCACTCATTCCTAAGCCACAAAAAGAATTGACTGAGTTACCACCCTATTAGTCTACTCGAGACATTAGGCAAAATTTTCGAAAAAATCATAAACGCTCGACTAAGATGGCATCTTGAAGACCATAACCTTCTCTCACACAAACAAATCGGCTTTCGCCCGCATCGCAAGACGCACAAACTACATAAACAACAACAAAGACCGACGACTAAAGACTGTTCTTGTCATAAAAGATGTTGAGCGAGCCTTTGACACGGTCTGACATGCTGGCCTCAAGTACAAGCTGTGCACAAAATTTAACTTTCCACCTTACATAAAAAAAAGTTGCTCTGCAGTTTTCTTGATGACCGCTGATTAAAATTAAAATTCTTAAACAAAGTTCAGGCACCATTTCAATGCACGCTGGAGTACCTCATACTTAGCCCAACACTATACATTATACACAAACGACCTTCCAGACCCCCCCACACACAGACGAAGTGCGGCCCCACGCACGAAGCTGCATCTATGCAAAACACTGATTAAACCTCTCCTCACATATACACCACTTTCATTCACGCAAACAACATACACTAACAAGCCCAAACTCCAGCTTGTTCAGAATAAAGCAATCAAATGGATCTATAAAATAAATTGGGATCAATTTATTACATCTGAACTCCACGAGCAAGCTTCTCTACTTTTTTTTTGCATGGGATGAAGAAGTGGATGCAGTTTTTTAGGTTGTTTTATTCAGTTTTTGTTTCGTGTTTTCTCTTTTTTTTTCTTCTATTTTATGTAATTTGTTGTTCTTTTGTGACTTTCCAACTTCTTAATAAAGTTCAATCTCCCTTTGTCACAGCCCTGACATCACCGCTTTTAAATACTTTCACCTCATCACCTGATGCTACGTGACTGTCATAACTTCACAGTCACTAACTCATTATCCTTTGCCATAGCGTGGACTCAATCCTATATCCTTACCTCACCATCCTATTGGTTTCGGTTTTCCCCGCACGTGACACTTGCTGCTAGTACTCCTCATAAGTGCTGCTGCCGACGAAGGAGAACCTTCCGTTGACACAGACGGGAATGGTCAGCTCCTGATTAGGACCATCTCCGAGCTTCAACCTGCTTCAACAGCATAGGTTAGCTGAGGGATAGCCCTGGAGTTATGGTTGAGGAGGCTGTGCCCAAAGCACACCCAGATGGCACCTAAACTGTTAACTTTTATCCCTACCTCCCCAGTTAGCCGAGAAACCTACTGTTGTTCGGTATAACGGGGTTCTGGGCTGCGCCCCCTCATCTACTTCCCACGAGAATGCCTCAAGTGCGCGACTTCCAGTGCGGGCACGCACTGGAGGTCGTAGGGTACTCGAACTTACGCACCGAGAGTTGGCCGGCCACCCTCCCTGCAGCCTCTGTGGCGGAGGGGAAGCCCCGCGCTTGAGAACACCCGCACCTAACACAAAAAATTCAAGATGGCGCTTAGCCACCCACACCCTATTCCTCCTTTCAAAGAACCCACTATCCCCATTCTTCCTTCCCACTCTTCTTTCCAAACTTACTAGTCAACCTAGTTCGCTCTGCCCACCAGAGATTTTCAAAGATGGTATTGTGGTTCCACTTTTTATAAAACACACAATCTCAGAGCTCCCTGGAGAAATGTCCCATCCCTTAGAGTGCAAGGTAAATTGCACAATTTACACGGCAATACCGAAGGTAACACTCTGTGCGGTTTGATGCAACCCTTTGCACACTGAGGCCATGACGAAACTAATTTTATAAATTGAATTTCATAGTTTCTCCAAGCAATTGAGCTATCAAATCGTGGCACTAGTCGTGACGTCACAAGATGAATAACATAAAACATTATGCGATGCGATTAATTTAATGAAAAGTGATCAGTAATTAATACTCTTCACGGCTGCATGGTTAGTTTTCTCTGTTAACTTTTCTCTCTCTCTTTTTTTCCAATAATACCGGGTTATCTAATGTATGTGTGTGTGTGTGTGTGTGTGTGTGTGTGTGTGTGTGTGTGTGTGTGTGTGTGTGTGTGTGTGTGTGTGTGTGTGTGTGTGTGTGTGTGTGTGTGTTTATATATATATATATATATATATATATATATATATATATATTTATATAATAGTAATAGTAATAATAATAATAATAATAATAACAATAATAATAATAATAATAATAATAATAATATAATAATAATAATAATAATAATAATAATAATAATAATAATAATAATAATAATAATAATAATAATAATAATAATAATAATAATAATAATAACAGCAACAACAACAACAACAAAACAACAATAACAAAGACAACAACAACAATAATAATACACGAGTGTCACCTAGTTAGGCTCAGAATCTAAATTTTCTCACGTATGTTGCTTTTAAAGAAAATTGTAACCTTTGCCTCATTCCTTAGTTCCTTCCTCCCTCCCCCTGTCAAGTCTTTCTTTCAGTAGGTGTTGGCAAAGTGTATAGTTCTGTATTAAAATAAATAAATAAATATAAATAATAAATAGATTAATTAATTTTAAAAAAGATGAATAGATAAACACGTGAGATTGATAATTTGCCATACATATATGGGTTTATACAATTGTGGAAGAAAAGGTTATATCTATCGGTAATCTATCTACCGATAGATAGAGCCTCCGGGCTAGTACAGTGGTAACGTGTCGGCCTCTCATCCGAGGGGTCGGCGGTTCGCGCCCCGCCCAGGCGCGAGAAGTTGCAATTGTCGCCCGGAGGTTACTGCTGTGGCTGGGCACCACGGCGGGTAAGGACTAGGTCCAGCTGAATCAGCACCGGCTGTGACACACAGAGAGTTGGCGTTAGTCGACACAGGCCGGGCTCCCCTCATGGTATAGCCCGGGCGAGGGTAAGCTTCGCATATCGGACTTACCCTTATCCGATAGATAGAAACTTACCTACTTTCAGGCCCATGTTTCTGTGGGAAACACTCATCATCATTAACATAATCTTGCATGTTTTTTTTTGTTTTGTTTTTTCTACATATAGTGCTATACACTTTCTTTTTACCGAAACATATTGAAAGAAAGACGTGAAATGAGGTTAATGAAAGAATTAAGGCGAGGCAAATGTTACGACTAACGACGTTAGAAAGCTTGCATTCTGAGCCTAATAAGGAGAAACTCGTGTATTATTATTATTATTATTATTATTATTATTATTATTATTATTATTATTATTATTATTATATCACTATCATCATCATCATTATTATTATTACAATCATCCTTCCTATGATTACAGTAATGATGATAATGATGACAATAATGATAATAGTGTTGATAATGATGATGGTGATGATAATGACAATAATAGTGCTCATTTATAATAAAAAGAAAAAAAAATCCCAAAGTCGAAAAGGCGGCAAAATCTAGCGAAATGAGAGTATGCTGTAAAATGCCGTTTTTTCGATTTCAGTGATGTTTTGGGTAATCTTTAGGGTAATAAAGATAATAATAGCTATAATTGTATTAACCATGACAATAATGATTATAAAAATGAGAATAATGAAAAATTTGATGAAATCATAAAAAATATTTTGATAATAATGGGAATAGTTACAACAATAACCAATATTCTAATGATAATAATTATAACAGTAAATATATAAATATATAAATGAAGGGATAAATAAATAAATAAATAAATAAATTCGCATAATAATAATAATAATAATAATAATAATAATAATAATAATAATAATAATAATAATAATAATAATAACAATGTCCACAAATTAAATTTGTCGCCCAATCTTATGTTTTTCTGTTTCTCTATTTCTTATTTTCTGATCATAAGGAATTCAGAACATACAATTTCCTCTTCATTGGATCCGCTTTACTTAAATATGTAAAGAGTCCAGATTCCGAATCATTCTGATATTTACGAAATACTCCTATGGTACCATCAATATCATTGTGTTGTTAATTCTACCATTATCATTGTTTCTTTTTTGTGTTATCATTACTAACGATTATCATTATTATCAGTTATTGAGTTATTTGTGTAGTGGAAGTAAAAATGGTAGTTGTCGTAATAGCAGTACTGGTATCATAATCATAGGAAGGATGATTGTAATAATAATAATAATAATAATGATAATAATAATAATAATAATAATAATAATAATAAAAATAATACACGAGTTTCTACTTATTAGGCTCAGAATGCAAGCTTTCTAACGTCGTTAGTCGTAACCTTTGCCTCGCCTTAATAATGATAATAATAATAATAACAATAATAATAATGATAATAATAATAATAATGCGAATGCGTGGGTGCATCCATGCACACGCATCGCTTGTGCACGTGTGTGAGCGTGCGCGCTGATTTACATAATTTTAGGTAAATCAAACCTAGATACGGTAGTGGGTGAGTCTGTCGTAGATGCGATGGTGGGTTGGGAACCACCAACAATGATTGCCTAAACAACTACTCCCCTGGGGAGGGATCACTGCTCAACCGCCCCAGTATAAAGACTTAATCGGCTACATGATGTCCACAGAGCGCTAAGTGGTTCGTCAAACCTGGACATGCCAATTGGGGGTTAGCGCGGGATATCCAGCTTCTTGGCAGTGGGGTTAAAATGCATCCTGCCTCTCACGTAAGAGTAGGAGGTGGGCGATAAAGCGTCGCCCGTCACACGGATCAACATGAGGCGCATCCCCCAGGGCAGAACTGAGTCTACCTCTTCCATTGGTCAAAATCCACCAGGTCAATAGGGCGTGATAGCTCCCACCCCTAGCCCTGCGGTTCAACCATTTTTTGTACTAACAATCAAAAGAAAACAAGACTTAAATGGACAAGGGAAGAGTATAATGAGGTAATGTACTGCTTTGCTATGCACTCGGGAAACCTGCTGCAAAAGTTATGTGCATGTTTTTGTTGGTGTTCCATTGCCTCAAACTTCAATCACCCTGGGTAGTGACCCAGTGCTTGATTTTAATTAGCAGATCTAAAGAAAATGATAATGATAATAATAATATTAATAATAATAAAAATATATAATAATAATAATAATAATAATAATAATAATAATAATAATAATAATAATAATAATAATAATAATAATAATAACAACTACAACAACAACAATAAGAAAAATCGAACTTTCAATTTTCATTATTAGTATCATTTCTATTACCATTATTATCAAAATTATTATAACTATGATTACATGAAAATTTTCATTATTTTCAATTTTATCATCATTTTGTCATGATTAATACAATTATGATCATTATTATCATCATTACCCTAATAATTACCAAAATCATCATTGAAATCGAAAAAAACGTAATTTGGGAATATAATCTCAAAAGGCTATATAGCCCTAGATTTTGCCGCTTTTTCGACTTTTGGGATTTTTTTTTCTTTTTCCTTTTTATAAATGGGTATTGTCATTGCTATTATCATTATCATCATCACTATGATTATTATCATCATTATTATCATCATTATTGTCATCATTATCATCCTTATTGTAATTATCACCATCTTTATCATCATGATTATCATTACTATTGTAATTATTGCCACCATTTATGTTTTTTGGTAATTATAGTAACAGTAGAAATAATAAAAATAATAAAAACATTAATAATGATAATAATAATAATAACTGAAAACTTAAGTTTTATTATTATTATCATTATTTTTGTAATATTATAGTTATAATATTTTTTTTTTAAAAAGATGATAATGATAATAATAATAATAATGATAATAATAATAATGATAATAATAATAATAATAATAATAATAATAATAATAATAATATTATAATAATAATAATATTATAATCATTAACATGATTATTATTTTCATTATTATCGTTATTATTGTAATTATTAGTTATAATATATTTTTTTTATTATACTAATAAAAAATAATGATAATAATAACCACAACAATAATGATGATGGTAATAATGATAACAATAATAATAACAATAATATAATAATATAATATTATTAATATTAATAATAACAATATTATTATTATTGCAATTATTCTCATAATTATCAAATTTATTGTTATAATTATGATTTCATGAAAACTTTTTATTATTCTCATTATTATTACCCTAATAATTACCAAACTCACCACTGAAATCGAAAAAAATGCATATTGAGTGTACTGTAAAGGCTATATTTCGCTAGATTTTGCAGCTTTTTCGTCTTTTCGTAATTTTATTTATTTTTCTTCTTTATTATAAATGGCCATTATTATTGTTATTATCATCATCATTTTTGTCATTATCATAATCATTGTAATTTTTTATCATCATTATTTTAATTATTATCATTTTCATCTTTATTACTGTAATTATATCCGCTATATATATATATTATATATATATATTAATATATATATATATCTATATATATATATATATATATAATTTTTTTTTTTTTTTTTTTTTTTTTTGGGGGGGGGGGGAATTGTAGTTTCAGTAGAAATATTATAATAATAAAAACTTTAAATTGAATTTTCCTTATGATTATGATAATAGTAACAGTAAAAATAAAGATAATAACAATATCTAAATTTCAAAATTTTTCTCTTTCTGTTTCCCCAGTTTCGTATAATTTTATTATTCTTTTCATTTTATGTATTTTGAAATATAATTTAAACTCACCATACATAATTTAATAATTGAAATAAACTGCATTATGGGTAAAATATCTCCAAGCGCGGGAAGCCACCAGTGTAAAAGGTCAAGCCAGGTCGTTCGGGGGAGAAGTATAATAGATATTTTGGTTGGCATCTACTATTTGGACAGGTGTCTTATCTCTTTGGGGAGTGTTTGTTGTGGGTGTGAGTGCCCACAGGTATGGCTGGGTGCTGGAGGTGAAATGGAGATCAACGGGCTCCCCAGTCGGCTAAGGAATGGGGAGTCCTTGGGTTGCTGCTGCCGTTGTCGTGTTCCGCTGGAGAATCGGCGAATGCTGATCTCGGTTCGTTCATTCGTTCGTTTGAGATTTGCGAAGATCTGGCTTCGTCCGGGCCTTCATACATATGGCCCAGCCTGTGTTAGCTGTTTATGGCTGTCTCATTTTATTCTCTGACACTCCATACTTACCGTGGTGGCGGGATTGCCAGCAGACGCTCCTGCCGCCATGTTGTAAGTATGAGACATAATTTCTTTAACAGCCCGGCGACTGTTGTGGGCGGATCCTGTCTCAGAAATTGTGTGTGCTAACAATTGTGTAAGTAATGTACCAACATGGCGTTCATGCATGCAACACCTGTTTGCATAGTTAACTGTCTCTATGATCTGCCATGCGCAATGGCAACCTAGTCTGATTCTGTAAAGAATGACTTCGGTACCTCTATTGATTGCTTCAGAGAGTGCCAGTGGTTCATAGCCTGTGGCGTCTGAGTACCATCTGGCCGAGGAGTAGGATCTCGTTTTCTCTCTGTGAAGCTGCACGAGGAAGGTAAGAGCTGTGGCATTACACTTCTGCCGTAAGATTTTTCGGCTCGGTTTTATGATCATGGGATTTGGGGGCATACCCCTGCCAATGTCAGATAGTCTGTCAGCAAGCTCATTCCTTCTGATGCCTATGTGGCCAGGGACCCAGTTTATGATTCTTCTACCCTGAGCAAGAATCCTCTCTGCTATGGTGAGGACAGTGGTAGATGTTGTCTTTGGGTGAGCTGTGTGGAAGACAGTCAATGGCTGCCCTGGAGTCTGTATGTATGACCACATGTCCTTCCCTCAGGGACGCGTAGGCTAGGGCTCCCATGATCGCAACTGCCTCTGCCTGAAGCGAGGAGGCATTGTCTGTTACCCTTATAGATTGTGTGGCATCCCTTGCTGCAAAGCCGGCGCCTGCAGTTTGGTTTAAGGAATCGACTGATCCATCCCTGAAGTAGGTTCTACTACCCGGAGGAGTGATGGATGCAATGACCCTCTCAGCTTCTACCTTTAGACTAGGCATGGGTTATTGATTCTTTCTCCTTGACAAACTCATAACAGAGAACTCAGTCAAGGTTTGTGCTCACAGCGGGGTTTCAGTATTATTGTGGTGGGGGGAGTCCATGCCCTTGGCAAGTAGTTGTTCTTTGAGCTGATAGCGTATCAACACCCTGGCTGTGTGAGACAGCCAGAAGTTGTTTGCAAACATCTTGTGATCTTGTTCTAGGCGTCTGAGTATTTTGTATCTCATGTTTGTGTTCCTGGGAGTTTGGATGACCTTTGAAAGGAACTGAGCTGCCATTAGGTAAATTCGTGATTCCAGGGGGAGAAGGTTTGCCTCCACGAGGAGGTTGAGGGCCTTCGTCCACCTTGGGGTACCCAGAATGATCCTGGCAGCTTCATTTTGAACTGTCTCCAATTTTCCCCTTAATCTTGGCCTTGCAATAATTAGGGAGACAGAAGCATAGTCCACAATGGGATGGACGGCATGTACATAGAATGATCTTAGTACTTTATGTCTAGCTCCTGTGTGTCTCCCAGACATTGCTCTCTTCACAGACAGTCTTGCTTTGGTTCGGTCAATCAATTATAGGACCTCTTTTTTAAAGGAGAGCATCCGGTCAATTATCACCCCAAGGTATTGGAAGACCTGAACCCATTCTAAGTCTATTCCCTGGATTCTCAGACTTGTGCCTTGTGTAATGATCACTAGGACACGAAGTAAGAATGTCCCAAAAATTCATCTGTGACCACCCTTTGTATACCTCACTTACTTGGTCTTTACACATACGTTACTTATGTATACCTCAGTTAATTAGTCTTTAGATGTGTAAGATAATTAGTACTTATTTTTTTTTAGAAAGATGATATTTTATTTTACTATTTTTGTATTAGGTACTATACTTGTCTATATTATTACATTAAGATAAGGAAACAGTGTAAAATATGCGAGTTTACCCTACAAAGTTCAGTTTTCTTTGTTTCCCCCACAATGCATTCTCTTTAATTAGAGGGTACGCAGTTATATTTCACTGTTGCTTGTTATATTAAGGTTCTATAATGGATATTATAATGAAGAAACCAATATGTATTAATTTTGTTTCTGGAGAAATTCATTTAAGTTCCGGTATTATGCATGTATGATTAAGATGAACCATATACTTGTAATATATGTGACCTGAGTAGATGTTAAAATGTTAAGAATATACAGTATTAAACCCTGATATTGTAACCATAACCAAAGAGAGAAAGAACATTCAACTGTACTAATATCAATAATAAGATTATAAAATACTATAGATCTGATTACAGAACAATAACAAAGTAATCATTTGAGAACAAACTGTAAAACCATGGTAAATAGAATATCTTCATTACAGCTAGTGGCTGACACGTGGCACTTGGATACCATTCAGATGTTTCTCTGTTATTATTGAGAATTTAAAACCCATTCAAGGAGTAAGTGTTATTGAAGTTTATAATAGAATAATACTATCTATGCTAAAATGAGGGTTTCATAAATATAATATGATGTATAAATATAAAACTACTCAGATCGTATATAATGGCATGAATATACACAATTTGTTTGTTTGTCAAAAGTAGTTATGTTCCTACAAGAAATTGGTTATATTGAATGTTTTATTGTTTTATCATTCCTAAAATAGAACCATTGTTTCTTTTTTTATGAATGTTTTTTTTTCCTGGTTTTGTTGTGTTTGCTTCATGAGAAGTCCTTGGAGAGATCCACCAGATTGTAAAGTAGATGCCATCCTTAGGAACCCTCTGAACTGATACAGTGAAGATATGAAGAAAATTGAGAAAAGTCTGTACAGACAAAGGATTCAAGAAGGAAGACATAAGAGAAGGACAGTCTATACTACACACCTTATTGGAGAAGTGGACATCTGTGTCAATTAAGGTTTTTAGTTGTAAAAGTTTAATGATTTATAATTCATTATATCAAGAAATGTAAGATTATCAATTGTTTGATGTTACCCTTCTCTCAGTTACCTCTAAGACTGAAATTAGATCATCGTAACCCTCTTATGATTATTATATTTTTATAGTGTGGGTTCATCAAAAGTATGACTCAGGTAATGATACAGGAGAGCTCACACTTGACGTTAATTAATAGTGCCCCTTAGATAAAGCCGGTGGATAGAAAGAAAGGGAAATAGTGTCTTTGACCATAGAGAGAAGGAGTGGGCACAATACACTTGAACATTTAGTCTCAGAGCCATGGCTTTGGATTTGGCTGCAGAGATCTTTAGTCCTGTCCTACAGCACTCCTCAGATACAAGGTCCAGACAGCGTGGGCTTTACTTAGGCAGTGTGGTCCAGTGGAGATGATTGCAAGATCGTCTGCATAGATGATCTTGCACCCCACTAGGAACTGTATGTTGAGGATGCAGGACATCAGAAAAGGGGTGGACTGAGGACCCCACCCTGAGGTGTTCCATTTTCTAGTGGCATGTGCTGTGATAGGTGACCTTGGAATCTGACTTTGGATGTTCTGCTCCTGAAATAGTCACCTATCCAAGCCAGGAGCTTTCCTCTGATTCCTTTCTGGATCAGAGTCATTTGAATAACAAGAGGACTTGCTAATTCAAAAGCCTTCTCCAGGTCTAGGAATACTACCACAGAAGTGACAGTGCTGATAGTACTTAAGAGTGTGCTGTGTGCTGTGCTTATGCCCCATGTGAATCCATGGAAGTGTTCATGTGAGCGTTCCATTTTCCTTTGGAGTTGGTTTAGTACCATTCTATCAGCCGTCTTGTCCAGACAGCTGAGGAGAGAGAAGGGGCGGTACTTCCTTGGCTCTCTAACTTTTAACACACTAGGCCTTCCAGAATCAATTAAGTTGGCATAGTACCACCTCAAGGTAAAGCCATGTGTGCCAACCCTAGCGGTGCTTCCATGCCAGGGATATGGGCATGGAGCCAACTCTTGCTGTTTAAGGAAAATGGATAACCAAAATTATGTGTAAAGTGTGGTACAAACAGGTCATCAGGGAGATGACGACTGTCCAGGTCCAATATGCTTTACCACTGCAAAAAAGCTCATGAAGCTTCTTCAAAGCAATGTAAAATGGTACAAATTTGAAAAAGAAGTATTGTGTGAATAAGGAGCAAGGAGAAAGTTTTCCAGAGGCAAAGCGACCTGCCCGTGTGCTCAGTCCCAATTGCTGAAACTGCCTCTGGTGAATTCCACAGAAAAGGACTGGAGTGAAGGTCTATTG
>NC_051388.1:32177442-32179942 GCF_015228065.2 Penaeus monodon | reverse complement strand
TTTGCCCGCTACCACTCTCATGGGGTTCTAGGTCTCTCAGGGGGAACAATTATACACTCAAATTGCGCAAGGCATCCCCTGGGCTACGGAGCAGTTTACCCTCACATTAGCATTGTCGTGATTTTTTTCTTTAAATCTGTTAATGTTTGAAGTAGTTGGCAGGATGGAGGTTTACAGAAAACAAAATGAACCCTACAATATTTAAATAGAATTTAACAAAATTGGCAAAAACTGAGGTAAAAGACTAAAAACAAAGTAAAACTAGTGGGGATTAAGACTAAAATATAAAGCAAATCAAACCTGTGCAAAAACGAAAAAAGTGAAGCGAAACCTAAAAGTATAATACTATAAATTAAATGTAGTTCATAAAACACAAGTAAAAATACTAGGCAATTTAAATAACATTGAACCAAAACCAAACTGTAAATAAAACATGTAAAAGACTTTAAAAATTTAACAGAACTAAAGCGAGCAAAGCTCACATAAGATATAATTAGTAAAAGCTTAAAAGTGAAAATGAACTTAAATGAGCAAAAATAAAGCAATACAAATAATAAAACACAGCAGAAAAAATAGAATTGAAACAGAACTTAAGTGAAATAAGACAAAATAAAAGAGAACAGAAGAATACAGCAATTGAAATAAAAGAACATAAAGAAGACTTTCTAATTTCTACGACTCCTTACCGTAACGACCCTATGAAAAGCCTTTTAAGATATGGACTTCTTACCTTGCGCTGAAAAGACTGACTTGTCATACTGGCCCTTAACCCATTTTAGCGGATTAAATAACACCGTCCAAATACGCTGTTAGAAATGCCTTAAAACACAACTGTTGTACTTCATCTGAGGATCCTCTCCTGGCTTTGATGTTTTTGGATACAAACGGTGCCAGGCACTCGCTCTGGGAGAATTGGTATTACATCGTAAATCTTTGACACTTCTAATCCCAGCTCCATTAAGAGCTGAAGCAGTTTCAAACATATGAAATAGTTATGTTGTGCAACGATTTTTTTTTTTTTTTTTTTTTACTTTTATGAATCTTATTCTGGGAGGCAGAGAGTGAAAGATCTCTTTTGTCTATTTTCATATGATGAACGATCAGAGGCAGTTCGTCCGTAATTTTCGCTACTTCATTTACAACTTTTTTTCACGTCTATACCTACCCAGTGACCGACATTCCCATTCTCTTCGTGATTTTGCCTTTTTGAATGAAGCGGGTCTTCTCACTATCGCTCAGTTTTCAGATGTTGCCAACAGGTAATTTTTTTCCAGCATCACACTTGCATATAAAGAATTAAAGCCTAGATATTAGATGTATGAACTGACTTCCTTTTCGCTGTCAAACTGTGGGTGGATGTGCTTCTTATTTGCCACACTTAATGCTTAACACTTAACACTCACCTCCCCTGACCGAGCTTTCAATAAATCGGGCTAAACACGGGTCTGAGACAAGGTCTAGCTTAGTCCGAGTCATTAATAAAAAGGCGTCGTATGCATACCCGAGCAGGTTAACATAATTAACCATATCAAGCGAATATTTTTCTCTGAGAATAGGCCTCCAATGACTAAACACATCAGCAAACAATTCGAAATATAGACGTAAATAAATTTCCACGTAATCTTCCTGTGTCCGATATCCTGCTTCATCCCACACCCTCTTGGCGTGTGCATATTCTTCTCTGCTTATTGTCTGACCTGTGAGCGAGCTGTAAAAATCATCTAGACATATCAGTGTGAGTTTTAGCAAGAGAGGATAGGTTTGCACTCACAAGTGCACAGCTATCGACAAAGCTTAAGTTAAGTTGACAAAACAAAATTCTAATGCCTGTTTCACATGAATATTGATATTATAATCCTGCTTCATTGCCTTTAGGACGAGTCCTAAATCACAGCTATGATATGTGGTAAGCGCGAGAGTTGTTTGTAATGATTAATCATTTGTATGTTGCCCCGAGCGCTGTATGCTCCTAGGTAATTATGATACTTTTTATGGTTGGGGTGGCGGTGTAAAACTTTGTTTTGCAGAGTGAGAGGCTCACTCTTTCGAATATCATATCTTCGGCGCTCATGTGCAAGGCATAAATATTATCCCAACTAGCACTCAAAGATGTTGCCACATCACTACCTCTATAAACAATTTACTATTAAATAACAATAGGAGGCTGCTTTGTGTTCAGTCGCTGGCCCGGAGTGCACGCTCGATGCCTCCATATGATCCTCAAAATCATCAAAACACAAGTGAGAAGAACTATACGATTTTGTCCAATTCTTAAATGCCATTTGACTCCCGGGGGTGGGTATTTGATTCTCTTGAACACCCGCCCACGTGATTTTCAGCGATCTTCTGTGCTAACAAACTGATTTAAAAATATGCCATGTTTAATAACGAGAAATGGGCTACGTCTCTGCATTTCTTATCTGATTTTCATTTGCACACTTGTGAAATGTAATACTTTCTTTCGCTATTTGCCGTACCTTTTTGCATGGTATATATATAT
>NC_051388.1:32140646-32168146 GCF_015228065.2 Penaeus monodon | reverse complement strand
TATATTGCATTTACATAAATACAATAATATATTTTATTAATATATATATAAAAATATATAAACCATCCCACCCCAACACACAACACACACACACACACACACACACACACACACACACACAAACACACACACACACCACACACACACACACACACACCACACACACACACACACACACACACATAATATATATAATATATATATATATATATAATATAAATTATTATACATATTATATACATACATATTATAATACTATGCATATATTACATATATATATTTTACGTACACCCCACACAAAAACCCCCCAAAACACACACCCCAACCCCCACACCCCACAACACACCACACACCCACAAAATAAAAATTAAAGACTTATTCTGAATCATATGGGCAAATTATGTAAATTGATGAACTTATTCTGATTCATAGATGTAGGTACACCTGTTTTTGTGTGTGCACGCATATGGAAAGGAAAAAACAAAACACAATTTCCAAACTAGACATGTTATTATAAATAAATTACCTTAAAAAAAATAGTAAACTTTTTGTGAAAGTAACAAAGGTATTTCAGAAATCTCCCTAATTGTAAGGAGAAGTAGTACAAGATCTTATACGTATGCATAGTTACACCTATTGTGTGTGTGTGTGAGTGTTGGGTAGGCAGGAGTGTGGGGTGGGAGTAGACAATAGCATATATAATAGAAGCCCACCATACCTTAGTCGGTGTATTCCCGCACCAGCCCACATCAGCAGCCATGGCAAGATTACAATACTGAGAGCTATGCAGAAGGAAGAAATCCGTACATATGCATGCAATGCATAGCTTGCGGTCACTATACTTCTGCAAGATCGATATATCAACACCAAAAACTGTCAATAGGTAATAATAAAAATTTTCTTAAGTATTTTTGGTAAATATGAGATATGCTGTATAACTGCTGAGATGGAAAATATATAGCTGTATGATAAAAACGACAGGGGAACTGCTAAGATTCATTGTGTTAACACAAAGTATTGATGAAACAGAAAGAAATGTAATATAATGTTAATATCCTCATCTTGAATTCATTTCAGATGGTGCAGGACAATTTCCCAATGGAATCCATCGCACTGAAGACGGGGAATCCCCGCTCGCTGCCCCGTCCCCACAGCCGTGTCCTTCCCACGCCCGCTCTCCCTCTCCTCGCCCCGGACCGTCTTCGCAACCCCACCCCTCCGCCAGCAGTCAGCCAAAAAAATAAAAACTGACAGTGAACCCAAAAGTGTTGATGACAGATGAAGATGATACGGATAATGAAAGCATAACCCCGCACATAGCGCGTCTATATGAACACTTCAACTATACGGGTGCGACCCTGCATTTCACCATTCTCGAATAACTTAATTATTTCAAAGATATATTAGTGTAGTTCAGACATAAGTTAGATGGACCCCCGTAAACCCTTAAAACGCACACGAGCTTTAAATTACTCCTAAGCAAATCAAAGTTTGACCCCGGCAAAGTTCGATATGTTCTAAGGGATATGACTCTTAATAATCATATTCTTGGTAGTGATGCTGATTGTGAAAATACTATCAGTCAGTGGGGGCGAGGAGGTGGCGGTATGGTTGCTGAACTGACCACCGAAGAAGGAAGCGGGTTTGATACCGAATCATAGAATATACGTGGCACGTTTTCTCTTGCCACAAGCTATAGGGAAGTACGTGCCTTATCCGAGCAGTATGGCGGTGCGAGGTACATCTTCAACCCGAAATCTAAAGTAGATTGTGTTATCCTGTATCTGGCATTGGACAAGGCAGGGTAACCAGAAAAAGAATCGCATCATATGTCAACACTCGTCCAAAATGTGAGAAACTCCAAGTAACATGGGATTATCTAACCGAGTTATAAAATAAGAATAAGAGTAGTGTGTGTGTGTGTGTGTGTGTTCTATATATATATATATATATATATATATATATATATATATATATATTATATATATATATATATATATAAAAGGCATGAATGAGAATGAATATCTTCACAACACAAGAGATGTATTTGACCGGTTTCGATTGTATCTTTGTCAAAAATACATGTATTTCTGACGGAGATACAATCGAAACCGGTCAAATGCATCTCTTGTATTGTGAAAATATTCATTCTCATTCATACCTTTTATACATCTGTCAATATATATATATATATATATATATATATATATATATATATATATATATATATATATCCATGCAAAAAGGTACGGCAAATAGCGAAAGAAAGTATTACATTTCACAAGTGTGCAAATGAAAATCAGATAAGAAATGCAGAGACGTCGCCCATTTCTCGTTATTAAACATAGCATATTTTAAAATCAGTTTGTTAGCACAGAAGATCGCTGAAAATCACGTGGGCGGGTGTTCAATCCCTAAGAGAATCAAATACCCACCCCCGGGAGTCAAATGGCATTTAAGAATTGGACAAAATCGTATAGTTCTTCTCACTTATGTTTTGATGATTTTGAGGATCATATTTAGGCATCGAGCGTGCACCCCGGGGCCAGCGACTGAACACAAAGCAGCCTCTATTGTTATTTAATAGTAAATTGTTTATAGAGGTAGTGATGTGGCAACATCTTTGAGTGCTAGTTGGGATAATATTTATGCCTTGCACATGAGCGCCGAAGATATGATATTCGAAAGAGTGAGCCTCTCACTCTGCAAAACAAATTTTTTACACCGCCACCCCAACCATAAAAAGTATCATAATTACCTAGGAGCATACAGCGCTCGGGGCAACATACAAATGATTAATCATTACAAACAACTCTCGCGGCTTACCACATATCATAGCGTGATTTAGGACTCGTCCTAAAGGCAATGAAGCAGGATTATAATATCAATATTCATGTGAAACAGGCATTAGAATTTTGTTTTGTCAACTTAACTTAAGCTTTGTCGATAGCTGTGCACTTGTTGAGTGCAAACCTATCCTCTCTTGCTAAAACTCACACTGATATGTCTAGATGATTTTTACAGCTCGCTCACAGGTCAGACAATAAGCAGAGAAGAATAAAGCACACGCCAAGAGGGTGTGGGATGAAGCAGGATATCGGACACAGGGAAGATTACGTGGAAAATTTTTTTACGTCTATATTTCGAATTTTTTGCTGATGTGTTTAGTCATTGGAGGCCTATTCTCAGAGAAAAATATTCGCTTTTATATGGTTAATTATGTTAACCTGCTCGGGTATGCATACGACGCCTTTTTATTAATGACTCGGACTAAGCTAGACCTTGTCTCAGACCCCTGTTTAGCCCATTTTTTGAAAGCTCGGTCAGGGGGGGTGAGTGTTAAGTGTTAAGCATTAAGTGTGGCAAATAAGAAGCACATCCACCAAAAGTTGACAGCGAAAAGGAAGTCAGTTCCCTACATCTAATATCTAGGCTTTAATTCTTTATATGCAAGTGTGATGCTGGAAAAAATTACCTGTTGGCAACATCTGAAAACTGAGCGATAGTGAGAAGACCCGCCCTTTATTTAAAAAGGCAAAATCACGAAGAGAATGGGGGGTGTCGGTCACTGGGTTTGGGATAGACGTTTAAAAAAAGTTGTAAATGAAGTAGCGAAAATTACGGACGAACTGCCTTGATCGTTCATCATATGAAAATAACAAAAGAGATCTTTCACTCTCTGCCTCCCAGAATAAGATTCATAAAGTAAAAAAAAAAAAAAAAAAAAATCGTTGCACAACATAACTATTTCATATGTTTGAAACTGCTTCAGCTCTTAATGGAGCTGGGATTAGAAGTGTCAAAGATTTCAGATGTAATCCCAAATTCTCCCAGAGCGAGTGCCTGGCACCGTTTGTATCCAAAAAAACATCAAAGCCAGGAGAGGATCCTCAGATGAAGTACAACAGTTTGTGTTTTAAGGCTTTCTAACAGCGTATTTGGACGGTGTTATTTAATCCGCTAAAATGGGTTAAGGGCCAGTATGACAAGTCAGTCTTTTCAGCGGGAAGGTAAGAAGTTCCATATCTTTAAAAGGCTTTTCATAGGGTTTGTTACGGGTAAGGAGTCGTAGAAATTAGAAGTCTTCTTTATGTTCTTTTTATTTCAATTGCTGTATTCTTCTGTTCTCTTTTATTTTGTCTATTTCACTTAAAATTCTGTTCAATTCTATTTTTCTGCTGCGTTTCATTATTTGTGTTGTTTTATTTTTGCTCATTTATGTTAATTTTCACTTTTAAGCTTTTATTAATTATATTATATGTGAGCTTTGCTCGCTTTAGTTCTGGGTTAAATTTTTAAAGTCTTTTACATGTTTTATTACAGTTGGTTTTGGGTTTCAATGTTATTTAAATTGCCTAGTATTTTTACTTGTGTTTTATGAACTACATTTAATTTATAGTATTATACTTTTAGGTTTCGCTTCACTTTTTTCGTTTTTGCACAGGTTTGATTTTGCTTTATATTTTAGTCTTAAAACCCCACTATTTTTATTTTGTTTTTAGTCTTTTACCTCAGTTTTTGCCAATTTTGTTAAATTCTATTTAAATATTGTAGGGTTCATTTTGTTTTCTGTAAACCTCCATCCTGCCAACTACTTCAAACATTAACAGATTTAAAGAAAAAAATCACGACAATGCTAATGTGAGGGTAAACTGCTCCGTAGCCCAGGGATTGCCTTGCGCAATTTGAGTGTATAATTGTTCCCCGGGAGAGCCCTCTAGAACCCCATGAGAGTGGCAGCGGGCAAAGAGGGAATTCTAGAAATACGTGAGTGAGGTATCGTTTCAGAGAGCTTTCTCCAAAAGTAAATCCAATATAAAAAAAATCTAAATTAAAGCATAAAACAAACTAATAAATTGCTTTAAAATAAAAATCAGGTATTAAAAAAATCTAAAATGGATATACAAGATGGTATAAAATGGGTCGTTTAATATGAAAAATTACGATCACCTTCATGATTATCTTTATATAAATTGAGTTAGTCCAGCTCCAAATTGATAAATAAGATAACTGTCAGGACACACGTAACTTTTGTCTCCCCGAAGTACCGGGCGGACTCCGTTGATCGCTGAAGCCGGCTGCAGTTGTCATCAAAAGTGGGGGGGTGAGAGAAATATAATGTTTCTTGGACCAAGTGCGGCACCGACTGTTTATTTCGCGGGAAATAGCGTTAAACACATGCCGTGACGGCACGGTCGTACATCTTTACCAATTATAAAAAGACGTAAAAATATAGTAACATTTCATAAAATAACTAAAGTAAAAGAATCCTAAAACTCCAAACCCGTGATAAAAAAAAAAAAATACGTGAAAGAATAACAAGATGTGGGACCGGAGCGGGAAAGCGAAAAGGTTGGGGGATGCCCGTCGTTAGGGGGATGCAGGAGGCTGCGGTGAGGACCCGGCCACTATTACTCTAACTCTGCTGAATCACGACACTACTACGGTTAAAAGGGTAAATTTTATGTTATTCGGACACTGGACAGCTTCACAATTCAAGGGGAAAAACAGAAGATTTTGGTATAAAGATTTTTCGAATTCCCCCTTTGAAAGGATTGGTTGGGCACTTTCAACTTTAGTAGTAGAACCCTCTCTACAACAAGGCCTGAAGGCCTGTTGGAATCTGAGACGAGTGAAAATCATATCAAAGAAGCAATATCTGTAAAGGCAAAAACATTACTTTCTTCTTAGATCAATACAATTCGCTGGCTTCCCGGATACCATCACATGATGAAAGGGTAATAATCTTTCTTGCACAGAAAACGCAGAGGAGGGGGTGGAGGCAGAGGTAGAAGATAGAAACCCGCCAGCGTAATCAGATATGTTCAAACCACGAGCGGTGGAAGCCCTGTCTGCTTTCCACCCCTTTTGCTTCCATTTTGACCACTGGTACGAGTCGAAGGCAGAAGAACTCTATATTCACTATTTCAATATTAAAATGTATTGTGATGTTGATGAGGATTTTGAAACTATATAAATAAACACTGTATATTGCATGAAATGATAATGTATTTGTGTTGTTAGTATTTGTGTATTATATCGTATATATGTAATCATGGGTTTTCTGTGTAGTATATGCATGAAGATGTATATATGATAATAAATTGTATATATGGGTATAATCGTGGATTTGCCCTAGCAGTATTCCGTAGTCCCTTTAGCCATGACCACAACACCCTGATTATGCTTGCTTCAACGAAGAAAATTTTAATCAATCCTGGGAAGAGTGATGATAGCAGGTGTCACCAACTCTTCTCAGATCGGTACATACTATCAAAAAGTTTTGATAGAAAAAAATCATAAGCGGATGGTCAGTCCCACCCCCTCAAAAAAGAGAAATCTCTGGGCTGGAAAAATGTACTATATGCAAGGGGTGTTGTAGATCCTACTAATTATAAAACAAGGACTAGAGATAGTGTACTTTTTGGATACTGGAGATTGTTTATAGAAGCAGTAAAATAGCAACAAGGGGAGTCATGAAAACATCTCTTTACTATGGTCTCGGGTGGGTAATTTTCGGGGGGGGGAGAATCAAAGCGCTTTGTAGAACTTTTATAAAAGGGTTGCTTTGTCTGGGACCGCACGGCTATTTGCTAGTTGTTTTTCGGGTGTAAAAAATGGAGAAAATTCAGTTTCGAAGCAACAGCCTTCGAGAATATTTCCCTTATGAAACTGTGTATCAGTGGTCCTGAAGGGAAAGCTACGTGTGTCAGCTGGTGCTGATCGGCCTGAAACCGAGGCCTTACCCGCCGTGGTACCCAGCCACATCAGTACACTCCAGGCGACAGTTGAAAACTTCTGCGCCTTGTGGGGCGCGAAACCGCCGACCCTCGGATGAGAGGCCGACCATTACCACTGTAATAGCCCAGAGGTTTTTCCTACAAATATACCACTTCTCTGTGGTGCATGCGCTCACGTGGCTGTGCATTGGCTAGTATGGATGCCAGCGCATCCATTTGTTTGTTTTTGTTCGTAGAGGCGGTCTTAATATTTTTTCCACATGACGATGACCTTTAACCGAGGCTCCCCCCCCCCCCTTTGGGCGGTTCTTTCATGTGAAAGAATTGCTTTGCAAGCTGCGTTCGTATGGGATCGAGAGGCACGGGGGCAAAGCTACCCGGGATCTACTATAGTGTCATAAAAGTTAATTTCCTGACTAAAGCTAAAGTTAATCCAGGGTCCACAGTACTTTAACGAAATTGCAAGACACAATACTAGGGGTACGAGTCCAATGCGATTATCAGTAACAGAGAAATTTAAATAAATATATCTATTATCTATATATAAAATTATATATATATATATATATATAAAAATATATTATCAACAGAGGGAAACACATACATACACACAAACAGACAGACACACACACACACACACCCCACACACACACACAAAACACACAACACACACACACACACACAACACACACACACAACACACGCACACGCACACCACACAACACACACACACACACACACACACACACACACACACACACATATATATACGCTAGTATTACATTATGCCAATATGTATGTGTTAATAAAAATAAATTTATATAATGGCTTTCAAATACCTATAAATTATAAACAACCAATAGAAGGTGTCAAACCAAAATGAGATCTCGTAATAGCAATTTATATTCACGGAATTTTCCGAGAGCTCTTTCGCGTGGATGATCGTGGGGACGGGTACTTTTTCCGGATGTTGCTAGGGAGGATCATGACAACAAATGTTCACGCGGTTTTAAAGTCGCTTTAGTTTAAAGAATCGGGAAGTTCTTACTTTGAATGAGAAAACTTAATCGTGATGTTTTTAAAAAAAAATTTCTTTTTTATTCGATTGATATATTGCATAAGTTGGGGAAATGTTTTTCCAACCTCTTTTCCCATTAGCCTTAGCATTCCTTTTTAATTTCATGCAATTGGGGTGTATGAGATTCAGGAGATATCGATCTACAGTAGAGCGAGGCACAAGACAGTATGGTTTCCTTTTTTCTGTTGGAATATAGAGGAAAAGGCAATCACTGGTAGCGGTAGTAACACAAAGACGAAGTTTCCTCATCCTGCAAGTGATTGTTTTTTTGTTTATTTTTAAGTGATATTTTATTAGCGAAACTGTTTTGATTTCTTTCAAAAACGCTGTAACTCTTTTGATGTGCTTATAAAATCCTAGATTTTTTTTTTTTTTTTTGCAAAAAAACTGAATATAGTATTTTTTTTTCTTTTTTTATGGATTGTATTAATTCAGTCGTTGTTTTTTTTCAATAACAGATCAACAAAAAGATTTCCACGGGGTCAGCCCTGGTTTTTTTTTTAACGGTATGACAGGCCATTCCTAGGGTTTTGAGCCAGTCATCGGGGGATCTGATTTCAATGGTAAACAAGGTTTCCCTCTGACGCTTGTTCGGCGTGATGACAAAATCTTATATGGATAATGGGGGGGGTAATTCCACCGGCTTTAGCTATCTCAGAATAAAATTCCCGAGTAGACCTCGAGATAAAGCCTAATTATTGCTTTGGGCCCAATGCAATGAAATTTTTCCTTTTGTTTTTTGAGCCTTACATCCTGCAAATACAAGGGCGAGAATTTTGAAGAGATGCGAACTGCACCCCCTTTTATAGTCCAATCATTAACACTTTTGCGTTTTTTTTTTTTTTTTTTGGGGGGGGGGGGGGTGGCAAAGAGGGAAGATAGAGGTGATTACCTTCCGGAGAAAAGGGGTTGCTAAAAAGCGACCACACTTTGTTGGCCCCCCCGGGCACCCATGTCTGGGGAAGAAAAAAGAGAAACGACTTCCGCCCTTCTAAGGGGAAAGGAGGCCCCTCCGCAGCCGGCCCCGGGATTCCAAAAAAAAGGGATTTTCTCATATTTCAAAAGGCAGAAAAAAAACAGAGGAAAAAAGGGTTCAAAGAACACTGCAAAGCCCCCCCAAGAAGAAATTCTTTTTGACGAGGAAGATAGACTCCCTTTGACTGCTGTAGTCACTGCAGTAGAAAACAGCTTTGGGGAGTCAAGTGAGGAAAGGGGACAAGGCGTCACAGTCGCCATGAGGGCAATGCCCCAGATTTTTGCAGTCCTAAAGGGGAGGAACTAAAAACAAGCCAAAGCAGCCCCCCTACCCCGGGACGAGACTCCCCTCCCTCTCCCCCCTGGCATGCCCTACAGGCAAGCCAAAAAAGGTGAATTGTCGGGCCAATCCCCAAAAACAAGCTGCCCTTACCCGGGAAAAAGAAGCAAAGAGAAAAGACACAGAAAAACCCTAAGTAGAAAAGCCAATCTCACACAAGTCAGAGCTACCAAAGGTTTTCCACCTCCCATTAGCCTGACAAACAGCAAAAACCAGTGAGACTTCACAAAGGAGTTTTCGGCCCCAGTATAACAGAACACAAAAACTTTTTGGGATGTAACTTCACCAAGTAACATCAGACTCAAAATCAAGATAAACATGGAACCTATGACTTTAATAAAAAAGAATCTATCCTCCATCAATATCGAAAAGGGAACATTTCTTTGTCATCTCCGGGGGCATTAATGAGGGGATGTTCGCTTTCAGGGTATCGTCTTCATGGTGCAAGCACAGCTGGAAAAAGAGGCTTGGCACCCGGTCAGAGCAACAACCCCTTGCTCCCCAATAGCTGATGACCGCACTGTGGAGGGTTTTTTGAATCTCTTACTGTTGAGTTTCATTGGGGGGGCCCCCTCAAGCTTTACAATATTAAGAAAGCCAGGTGTAGGAGTTTTAGACATCAGCCGGGGTCTGTGCTTTTGCACCCAAAAACCAAGTGATCTTGGGGGGAGACTTCAATGCACACCACCCCATCCTGGCCCCATGCAGGGCACCGGATGGGGCGGGCCATAAACATAGTCAATGTCTGAGAGTTTCCCCGAGATCGTTTCCCTCATTACCCAAAGAGCTAAGGCAGTCAGAGGGGGGGCCCAGACTTCACCTGGCCACTGCGGCTCTTTGGAGAGTTGTTGTTTATTTTAAATTACCTCCCATGTCAACAGCAAGGTCTTACAGCGAATCCCTTGTTAATAAAAAATTTTTTAAAAAATTTTTAAAAATTTAAAAATTATAATAAATATTTACAAAAAACAATAAAAAATTTTAAAATCAAAGCAAAAATTTTATGTCTAAGTGTATAAAATTATTGCATAAACATATGCAGATTAATTTTTTATTGAAAATATTGTCTCCCTAAGGAAAAATGACCTTCTATATCACAACCCCCCCCAATAATTTTCAGTGTATTGGGGGGGGGAAGTTACAACGTCTTTGGTTGAGAATTTGCAATTTTTCCCACAAATTTGGGGCATCGTTAATGGCTTTTGGCACCCCTCAAAAAGTCTTGATTTTTACCCCATCATCCCGGCACATGAGTCAGTTTTGTAGCCCGATTCTTAGTCTTGTTAATGCAACTTCCATTTCTCGGTTTGGGGAGGGTGTATCACCCAACCCCAAAGGTCACTTAATCCTCACAGTTTTTTCTGGGGGTATCCCCCTCCATTGTTCCTTCCATTTATCCGAAGACAATCCTGAGCGGGTTTCAAAAATCAGTGGTGGGAGAGGAAAACGAGCATACAAGGCTAGCAGCAGCTGCCTTGGGCCTTTTTTAATCAGCTCACTTTTCCCCCATGATACCAACATGCGCTGGCACCCAACACAGAGTTATATTTTTACGTGAAACCTCAGTGTAACCAATCTTGAACCTCCCTCACTACTAAAAGTAGAGTTTAAGCTCTGTTTGTTTGAAAGGCACTAGAAGCCGAAATATACATAATAGAATGGTTTGAAGATCTCTAGTCATTTAACTGCGAAAGAATGGCATGTAACCTGCTGAAGATCGAGCGCTAGAGAAACAGTGCAGTCCCCCTTTGCTCACTGCTGAAAACCCCACACCATTTTCAGATTTGGAACCATCTTTTTATTTTGCATCTGACCCTTTTTGTTTTTTAAAAAATATGTGAAAAAATCTCTCTCAAAATTCTGTTTCGATTCTCCCTTTCCCAATTCGACCAAATCCGCACGACTTGATTAGTCCGGGGGGGGGAATTTTGGGGAATTCCAACAGCCGAACCTTTGGGAGATTTAAAATTAAGTTTTCCAAAAAGATTCTTTTCCTTTTCTTTCTCCTACCATAGGATGGGCTACCCTCAGGGGTGAAAACCAAATTGGAGTAAGAGACCCGGAATCCTTTGCGCTCGTGTAGTAAATCAGTTCATGTAGCCCTGGTGTAATGAAGAGAGGGTTTCCCCACTCTAACATACGGGACTCACAGGTTTCTGCCCCCCAAGATAGATGGAAAAATCTGCAAAAAAAAATAACGTTTTTGTACCTTAAATTTTAACTTTTTGATGTGAGGCCCCCTTAACCCCCTTGTGTCAAAAAATAGACCAAAGATTTCCCCTCTTGGACAAATGCAGGGGTTTGTCCTAAATGGGGGAAGAGGGAAATTTTTCCTGTTTGTGGAAATGTATAGCATTGGTCTTACTTGATGATATGTTGCCACTGTAAAACCCTGATTTATTGCAGCGATGTGTCCTTGCACATCCGAAAGTTTTCCCTCCGAGAGTAAGTGTAAATACCACATAAAGATTACGGGAGACAGACTTGGAAAAACCTTCAATGTCATTTATACAATAGCAAATAGGGGTCACACTTAAGACACTCCCTTGTGGACCCCTTCCACTGATCTTCCGGGTTTTAGAGAAACTTTTTCCCACCCGAACTCTAAATTTCCTGTTAGAAAAGGATGTTTGTATGAAGCTAGGTAATGCTCCTCTTAAACCAATGTCATACAGTTTCAAGAGTATGCCATGCTTCCAAGTGGTATATAACCTTTTCTAGGTCAAAGAAGATGCAAATGTGACTCCTGTGGAAGGAATTCTGTATACAGTTTCCATCCTTACAAATGCACTGTGGCGTCTCAATCTTCTAAACTCTATTTATATGGGGGACACGTTTTCCCCTTTTTAGCAGCCCTGTCAACCTGAAATTTCCCTTTTTTCCCCTCAGCTTGCAGATGCACTGGTGGAGAAACTGGTTTTAATTTTCCCGGGTGGAAGCATCCTTGCCAGGTTTAGGGACAGGAATGACTATAGCCTCTTCCATGTGGATGGCATGGCCCTCCCCCTTTGATCCTATTGAATCCAACAGGAACTTCTGGGGGCTCTTGGTAAATAGATTCTTTGGATGGAATATCGTCACTTGGGGGAGTCTTTCGGCGAGTAGCAAAGCAGAGTCCATCTCCTTGCGCAAAAAAAGGCAAGTTTTTATGGAAAATTTCCCCCGCAGCCCCACTGAAGAACGACATGGGTGTTTTCCTCTTTTAGCCCCAAGATGGAGAATCGGGCAGTGTAAGATGCTCCAGAGAGATCCCAAACCCGGATTTTGCTGCTCAGAGCAAATTTTTTTGTTTTGGGCGATTTTGCCCTTTTCTTTAAGTAGGTGGGGAGTGTTTTTCCGCATCTTAAGCACTTGTCCCATACCTACGCTAAGGGGGGGTCCCCAAAAGAATCGAGGAGACATACGTTTCCCTGAGTCCCTCTAGCCTCCTTTAGCACCCCCTGGCCTTGGCTTGGGTCTTTTTTTAATGGATCAAAGGGACAAAGTCAGGCGTCTTCCAACTGCCTTAATGCATTTTCCTTGCTCTGACAGCTGTTTGGGATTCATCAGACCCCATGGTACTGGGGGTCGATGGTAATGTCCCCTACTTTTGGGAATGGATGCTTCTGCGCAAGGTGAATTTTGAGTAATGATTAAAGCATTTGAACAACTGGAAATTATTACAGTCCTTGAATATTGCGTTGATCTAAAAAGATTCCCGTCGATGTTCAAGTTCCATCTTGCAATCCATTGGCTGAATTAAACCCTTACCTCCCCCAAAATTATTTGGGAAAATGGTCGTTCCCTGTAAGTCTTCCCTGACCTGCCAAATGAAATTCATCTGGAATCAGGGAGCCAAAAGACAGGTCATATTTGGGGAATGTCCCAGTTTGAATTTGGAAATTACTCTTATGAACATGGACTCCAAAGGCCCCCTCGAGGTTGCAAAAAAGTGTCTCAACAGAGGTGATGCAATCAAATGAAATTCCAAGAGTGAAAGGATGTGGCAACTGCCCAGGTAGATCTTTCAAAAATCTAGTTGAGATTATGGGAGGGAAAGGGAATAGAGCAACGGTAAGGTCGTGTCAAGCCTATTCTCACAGCCTCACCGCAGGTTTTTTCTGCAGGTGGATGGTCTGGAAGGGAATATCCTGACGTCCAACGCTACTCCCCCATGAGGCCTTTTAAAAAGTCCCTAAGGGCTTGAATTTTGGGAAACCCAGGGAAATGGGATGATTTTTTCCCTGGTCATAAAACTTTGTAAGCATACACGACTGGGTTTTCATGAAGTTTTCAGATGTGCAAATTTTTTCCCCTTTTTTCAGGGAAATTTCCCCGACAGTTCCATTGGTTTGGGTATCCAGTTCTCCAAAATACTTTTTTTATAAAATTTTTGGCACACCTGTGGTCAAGGGTTTTCCTCATACCTTTAGGGTGTCCCTTTCCCGGATCTTGGGGGGGATTTTTGGGGATTGTTTACTGTGGAACTAGTTTCACAGGCTTCTTTTGAAGGGTCAGGATTTCTTGCCGGGCAAAAGGGGGACCGAGCCTTTTCTTTAGGGGGCATTCTGCCAGAAGCAGAGGCCCCCCGTGGATGTGGTGGGAGCTGGGCTTCACCGTTGAGGCCCCTGAGACCTCCTGATGGCTCCAAAACCCCCCTTTGAAAGATCTTTTTAACAGGCTCAGGGTTTCCTTTGCCCCGGGGAAGGGCTACGAGGGTTGTTTATCGTGGGAAATAGTTTCCACAGGTTCCTTTTTACAGGCTCAGGATTTCTTTGCCTGGGGAAAGGATGGACCCCGAGCCTTTGCTTCAGGGGCATTTGCCTAGCAGCGGAGGGCCCTGGGATGTGGGGGCAACTGGACTGTCACCCTTGAGGCCTCTGGAGCCTTACCTGATGGTCCAAAGGGCCCTTTCCATGGTAGGGGGAGCCCCCTCAAAGACCCCTTTACTCCAGTCCCTTTTCTGGGGAAATTTACCAGAGGCAGTTTCAGCAATGGGGGCTGACACACGGCAGGGCGCTTTGGCTCTGGGAAAACTTTTTCCTTGCCCCTTATTACCAAAAACTTTCTTTTCAAATTTGTACCATTTACATTGCTTTTAAAAAGCTTCATGAGCTTTTTTTCGTGGTAACGCATATTTGGGCCTGGACAGTCGTCATCTCCCTGATGACCTTTGTACCACACTTTACACATAATTTTTGGTTTTTCCCTTTTCCTTAAAACAGCAAGATTGGCTCCCTGCCCTACCCTGGGGTGGAAGCACCCCATAGGGTTGGCCACATGGGTTTACCTTGAGGGGGTACTATGCCAACTTAATTGATTGGAAGGCCTAGGGTTTTTAAAAGTTAGAGAGCCAAGGGGTACCCCCCCTCTCTCTCCTCAGCTGTGGACAAGACGGGATAGAATGGTACTAAACCAACTCCCCAAGGAAAAAGGAACGCTCACATGAACATTCCATGGATTCACATGGGGGATAAACCAGCACACAGCACACTCTTAATACTATCAGCACTGTCACTTCTGTGGTAGTTTCCTAGACCTGGAGAAAGGTTTTGAATTTGCAATTCCCCCTTGTATTCAAATGGGCTCGATCAGAAAAAGGAAACAGAGGAAAACTCCGCTTGGATAGGTGATATTTCAGGCGAAAAAATCCAAAACAGATTCCAAGGTCACCTTTCCCGACATGCCACTAGAAAATGGAACACCTCAGGGTGGGGTCCTCATCACCCCCCTTTTTTGATGTCCGCATCCTCAAAAACAGTTCCAGTGGGTGCAAGATCATCATGCAGACGATCTTCAATATCTCCACTGGGCCACACTGCCAAAAGTAAAGCCCATCGCTGTCTGGACCTTGTATCGAGGGGCTGTAGGACGGGAAAAAAGATCTCTGCAGCCAACCCCAAAGCCAGGCTCTGAGACAAAATGTTCAAGTGTATTGGCCCACCCCTTCTCTCTATGGTCAAAGACCTTTTTCCCCTTTCTTTCTACCCACCGGGTTTATCAAAGGGGGGGCACTTTTAAATTTAAACGTAAGGTGAGTTTCCCCTGTATCTTTAAAATGAGTATATTTTTGATGAACCCACACTATAAAAATATAAACAAAAAAGGGGGTTACGTATCAATTTCGTTTTAGAGGAAAACGAGAGAAGGGCATAAAAAAATTGATAATCTACTTTTCTTGATATAATAATTATAAATCTTAAAACTTTTACAACTAAAAACCTTAATTGACACAGTGCCCACTTCCCAAAAAGGGTGTATATAGACTGTCCTTCTTTATGTTTTCCCTTCTTGAACCCTTTGTCTGTACAGACTTTTTCTCAATTTTCTTCAATTTCACTGAAATAGTTCAGAGGGTTCCAAAGGATGCATCTACTTTCAATCTGGGGGACTCCCCAAGACTTCTCATAAAAGAAACACAAAAAAACCAAAAAAAAACATTGAAAAAAAAGAAACAATGGTTCTTTTTTGGGAAAATGTTTAAAAACAAAAAAACTTTCAATAAAACCAAATTTCTTGTGGGAAAACTAATACTTTTGACAAAAAAAAAATTGTGTATATTCATGCCTTTTAATACGACTGAGTATTTTTATTTTTATACATATATTAATTTAAAACCCCTATTTAGATAATAGTATTATTCTTTTAAAAATTTTCAAAACACTTACCCCTTTTGAATGGGTTTTAAATTCTCAATAATAAAGAGAAACATCTGAATGTACCCAAGCCCCACGTGTACCATAGCTGTAATGAAGATTTCTTTTTACCATGGTTTTACAGTTTGTTCTCAAATGATTACTTTGTTATTGTTCTGTAATCAATAGATTTTATAATTTTATTTTTGATATTAGTAATTGAATTTTTTTTCTTTTTACTTCGGGTATTTAACGAATTTTAACAATTTTTTTCGGGCTTTTATCGACATTTGTCTCTTTTCTCTCTCTCTTTGGTTAGGTTACAATATCGGGTTTAATACTGTATATTTTTAACATTTTAACATTACTCAGGTCACTAATTACAAGTAATGGTTCATCTTAATCATACTGCAAAAACCCGGAACTTAAATAAATTTTCTCCAGAAACAAAATTAATACATTTTGGTTTCCTTAAAATATCTTTTATGAACCTTAAATAACAAGCAACAGTAAAATATAACTGCTCCCCCTTAATTTTAAAGAGAATGCTTTGGGGGAAAAAAAGAAACTGAATTTTAGGTAACTCCATATTTACACTGTTTCCCTTATCTTAATGAAATAATATAAACAAGTATGGGAACTAATACAAAAATAGTTAAAATAAAAAAAAAAATTCACTTTCTAAAAAAAAAAAAAGTATAATTATTTTACACATCTAAAGAAAATTTAAAGGGGGATACATAAGTGGGATGTTAAAGACCAATAAGTGGGGTATACAAAGGGTTTAAACAGATAATTTTGGAAAAAATTCTTATTCTTTCTAGTGATCATTACACAAGGCCAAGTCTGAAAATCCGGGGAAAAGACTAGAAGGGGTTTCGGGCTTAAAATATTTTGGGGATAATTGACCGGATGCTTCCTTTAAAAAAAGAGGTCCTAAAATTTGATTGCCCGAACCAAAGCAAGACGTCTGGAAGAGAGCAATTTGGGAGAACACGGGCTGACATAAAATACTAAAAACATTCTATGTACATGCCGTCCACCATTTTTGGCTATGCTTCGTCTCCCTAATATTGCAAGGCCAAGATTAAGGGGAAAATTGGAGACAGTTCAAAAGAAGCTGCCCGGATCATTCTGGGTACCCCAAGGGGGACGAAGCCCCCAACCCCTCGTGGAGGCAAAAACCTTTTTCCCCCTGGGAAACACAATTTTTCCCCAATGGGAGCTCATTTCCCTTTTAAAAGGGTTTCCCAAAATCCCCGGAACCAAACATGAATACAAAATACTCAGACGCCTAGAACAAGATCACAAGATTTTGCAAAAAATTCTGGGTGTCCACCAGCCAGGGGGGTGATACCCTTTGTCAAAGAACAAAAATACTTGCCCAAGGGCATGGACTCCCCCCCCCACAATTACTGAAACCCCGTGGAGCACAAACCTTTACTGAGTTTTTGTTTTGAGTTGTCAAGGAAAAGAATCAAAAACCCCTGCCTAGTTAAAAAGGTTTTGAAGCGAGAGGGTATTTCACCATCACTCCTCCGGGGAGTAGAACCTACTTCAGGGGGGATCAGTCGATTCCCTTAAACCCCAAACGCAGGGGCCCGGGCTTTTCAGCAAGGGATGCCACACAATCTATAAGGTAACAGACAAGCCTCCTCGCTTTAGGCAGAGGGAGTTGCGATCATGGGAGCCCTAGCCACGCGTCCCTGAGGGAAGGGCAGTGGCTCATCAGACTCCGGGCAGCCATTTACTGTCTTCCCACAGCTCACCCAAAGACAACATTTCCACGTCCTCACCATAGCAGAGAGGATTCTGTCAGGGTAGAAAAAATCATAAAAAGGGTCCCTGGGCCCCTAGGCTCAAAGGAATGAGCTTGCGACAGACTATTGACATTGGGAGGTATGCCCCCCAAAAACCCATACATAAAACCCAGCCGAAAAATTTAGGCAGAAGTGTAATGCCACAGCTCGTACCTTCCTCGTGCGCTTCACAAAAAGGAAAAGAGACTTTCCCCCTGGCCAAAAAATAAACCACTGGGACTTCTGAAGCAATCAATAGAGGTACCGAGTCATTCTTTACAGAATCAGACTAGGTTTGCCATTGCGCATGGCAGATCATAGAGACAGTTAACTATGCAAACAGGTGTTGCATGCATGAACGCCATGTTGGTACATTACTTACACAATTGTTAGCACACACAATTTCTGAGACAGGATCCGCCCACAACAGTCGCCGGGCTGTTAAAGAAATTATGTCTCATACTTACAACATGGCGGCAGGAGCGTCTGCTGGTAATCCCGCCACCACGGTAAGTATGGAGTGTCAGAGAATAAAATGAGACAGCCATAAACAGCTAACACAGGCGGGGCCATATGTATTAAGGCCCGGGCTATGCCAGATCTTCGAAAATCTCAAACGAACGATTGAACGAACCGAGATCAGCATTCGCCGATTCTCCAGCGGAACACGACAACGGCAGCAGCAACCCAAGGACTCCCCATTCCTTAGCCGACTGGGGAGCCCTTTGATCTCCATTTCACTCCAGCACCCAGCCATACCTGTGGGCACTCACACCCACAACAAACACTCCCCAAAGAGATAAGACACCTGTCCAAATAGTAGATGCCAACCAAAATATCTATTATACTCTCCCCCGAACGACCTGGCTGACCTTTTACACTGGGGCTTCCGCGCTTGGAGATATTTTAACCCATAATGCAGTTATTTCAATTATTAAATTATGTATGGTGAGTTTAAAATTATATTTCAAAATACATAAAATGAAAAGAATAATAAAATTATACGAAACTGGGGAAACAGAAAGAGAAAAATTTTGAAATTTAGATATTTTATTACTTTATTTTACTGTTACTATTATCATAATCATAAGGAAAATTCAATTTAAAGTTTTATTTTTATAAATATTTCTACTGAAACACAATTTCCCCCCCCCCCAAAAAAAAAAAAAAAAAAAAAAAAGATATATATATATATATATATATATATAATATATATATATTATATATATATATATATATATATATATAGCGGATATAAATTACAGTAATAAAGATGAAAATGATAATAATTAAAATAATGATGATAATAATTACAATGATTATGATAATGACAATAATGATGATGATAATAACAATAATAATGGCCATTTATAATAAAGAAGAAAAAATAAATAAAATTACGAAAAGACGAAAAAGCTGCAAAATCTAGCGAAATATAGCCTTTACAGTACACTCATTGCATTTTTTTCGATTTCAGTGGTGAGTTTGGTAATTATTAGGGTATAATAATGAGAATAATAAAAAGTTTTCATGAAATCATAATTATAAAAATAAATTGATAATTATGAGAATAATTGCAATTTAATAATAATATTGTTATTATTAATATTAATAATATTATATTTTATATTATTTTTTTTATTATTGTTATCATTATTACCATCATCATTATTGTTGGGGTTTATTATTATCATTATTATTATTTTATTATTATTACTTCTATTATTATTATTGCTACAAAAAATATATAACTGTAATAATGCCAATGATAATGATAATAATAATAATAATAATAATTTAATAATAACAGTAATTATAATATTGACATTATTATTGTTATATTTTTATTATCATTATTATTGTTCTTGTTATCATTTACCATTATTTTTTATTTCTTGTTATAATAAAAAAAATATATTATACCTAATAATTACAATAATAACGATAATAATGAAAATAATAATCATGTTAATGATTATAATTTTTTATTATTATACTATTATTATATTATTATTTTATTATTATCATTATTATTATTATCTTTATTATACTTATTAATTATTCATTACATCATTATCATTAAATAACTACAAAAAATATTATAACTATAATAGTTACAAAAATAATGATAATAATAATAAAACTTAAGTTTCAGTTATTATTAATTATCATTATTAATGTTTTTATTATTTTTATTTTTTTCTACTGTACTATAATTCCCAAAAAAAACATAAATGGTGGCAATAATTTACAATAGTAATGATAATCATGATGATAAAGATGGTGATAATTACAATAAGGATGATAATGATGACAATAATGATGATAATAATGATGATAATAATCATAGTGATGAGGGATAATGATAATAGCAATGACAATACCCATTTAAAAAGGAAAAAAAAAAAAATCCCAAAAGTCGAAAAAGCGGAAAAAATCTAGGGCTATATAGCCTTTTGAGATTATTTCCCAAATTACGTTTTTTCGATTTCAATGATGATTTTGGTAATTATTAGGGTAATGATGATAATAATGATCATAATTGTATTAATCATGACAATAATGATGATACAATTGAAAATAATGAAAATTTTCTGTAATCATAGTTATAATAATTTTGATAATAATGGTAATAAAAAATGATACTAATAATGAAAATTGAAAGTTCGATTTTTCTTATTGTTGTTGTTGTAGTTGTTATTATTTTTATTATTATTTATTATTTATTATTATTTTTATTATTATTATTATTGTTATTATTATTATTATTATATATTATTTTATTATTAATATTATTATTATCATTATATTTTTCTTTAGATCTGCTAATTAAAATCAAGCCGGGTCACTACCCAGGGTGATTGAAGTTTGAGGCAATGGAACACCAACAAAAACATGCACATAATTTTTTGCAGCAGGTTTCCCGAGTGCATAGCAAAGCAGAAACATTACCTCATTAAAACTCTTCCCTTGTCCATTTAAGTCTTGTTT
This sequence comes from Penaeus monodon, assembly GCF_015228065.2. Lineage (NCBI taxonomy): Eukaryota > Metazoa > Arthropoda > Malacostraca > Decapoda > Penaeidae > Penaeus > Penaeus monodon. The sequence goes on along the minus strand of NC_051388.1, from coordinate 32,147,609 downwards.
TCTTTTGATTGTTAGTAAAAAAAATGGTTGAACCGCAGGGCTAGGGGTGGGACTATCACCCCCCTATTGACCTGGTGGATTTTGACCAATGGAAAGAGTAGACTCAGTCTGCCCTGGGGGATGCGCCTCATGTTGATCCGTGTGACGGGCGACGCTTTAAACGCCCCCTCCTACTCTTACTGAGAGGCAGGATGCATTTTAACCCCACTGCCCAAAAAGCTGGATATCCCGCGCTAACCCCCAATTGGCATGTCCAGGTTTGACGAACCACTTAGCGCTCTGTGGCACATGTAGCCGATTAAGTCTTTATACTGGGGCGGTTTTAGCAGTGATCCCCCCCCAGGGGAGTAGTTGTTTAGGCAATCCATTGTTGGTGGTTCCCAACCCACCATCGCATCTACGACAGACTCACCCACTACCGTATCTAGGTTTGATTTACCTAAAAATTTTGTAATCAGCGCGCACGCTCACCCCACGTGCACAAGCGATGCGTGTGCATGGATGCACCCAGCATTCGCATTATTATTATTATTATCATTATTTTTATTGTTATTATTTTATTATCATTATTAAGGCGAGGCAAAAGGGTTTCGACTAACGCGTTAGAAAGCTTGCATTCTGAGCCTAATAAGTAGAAACTCGTGTTTATTTTTTTATTATTATTATTATTATCAATATTATTAATACTATTATTATTTTCATTATTATTACAACCATCCTTCCTATGATTATGATACCAGTACTGCTATTACGACAACTAAACCCTTTTTACTTCCACTACACAAATAACTCAATAACTGATAATAATGATAATCGTTAGTAATGATAACACAAAAAGAAACAATGATAATGGTAGAATTAACAACACAATGATATTGATGGTACCATAGGAGTATTTCGTAAATATCAGAATGATTCGGAATCTGGACTCTTTACATATTTAAGTAAAGCGGGTCCCAAAGAAGAGGAAATTGTATGTTCTGAATTCCTTATGATCAGAAAATAAGGGAAAAAGAGAAACAGAAAAACATAAGATGGGCAACCAAAAATTTTAAATTTTTGGCCATTGTTATTATTATTTTTATTATTATTAATTATTATTATTATTATTATTATTATTATGCGAATTTATTTATTTATTTATTTATTTATCCCTTCATTTATAAATTTATATATTACTGTTATAATTATTATCATTAGAATATTGGTTTTTGTTGTAACTATTCCCATTATACAAAATATTTTTATGATTTCATCAAATTTTTCATTATTTCTCATTTTATAATCATTATTGTCATGGTTAATACAATTATAGCTATTATTATCTTATTAAACCCAAAGATTACCCAAAACATCACTGAAATCGAAAAAACGGCATTTTACAGCATACTCTCATTTCGCTAGATTTTTTCCCCTTTTCGACTTTGGATTTTTTTTTTTCTTTTTATTATAAATGAGCACTATTATTGTCATTATCATCACCATCATCATTATCAACACTATATCATTATTGTCATCATTATCATCATTACTGTAATCATAGGAAGGATGATTGTAATAATAATAATGATGATGATGATATTAGAAAATAATAATAATAATATGATAATAAATAATAAAATATAATAATAATAAAAATAATAATAATAATAATAAAAATAATAATACACGATTTCTCCTTATTAGGCTCAGAATGCAAGCTTTCTAACGTCGTTAGTCGTAACATTTTCCTCGCCTTAATTCTTTCATTAACCTCATTCACGTCTTTCTTTCAATATGTTTCGGTAAAAAGAAAGTGTATAGCACTATATGTAGAAAAAAAAACAAAAAAAAAAAACATGCAAGATTATGTAATGATGATGAGTGTTTCCCACAGAAACATGGGCCTGAAAGTAGGTAATTTCTATCTATCGGATAAGGGTAAGTCCGATATGCGAAGCTTACCCTCGCCCGGGCTATTACCATGAGGGGACCCCCGGCCTGTGTCGACTAACGCCAACTCTCGTGTGCACAGCCGGTGCTGACTCAGCTTGGACCTAGTCCTTACCCGCCGTGGTGCCCAGCCACAGCAGTAACCCCCCCGGGCGACAATTGCGAACTTCTCGCGCCTGGCGGGGCGCGAACCGCCGACCCCTCGGATGAGAGGCCGACACGTTACCACTGTACTAGCCCGGAGGCTTTTATCTATCGGTAGATAGATTTACCGATAGATATAACCTTTTCTTCCACAATTGTATAAACCCATATATGTATGGCAAATTATCAATCTCACGTGGGTTTATCTATTCATCTTTTTTAAAATTAATTAATCTATTTATTATTTATATTTATTTATTTATTTTAATACAGAACATACACTTTGCCAACACCTACTGAAAGAAGACTTGACAGGGGGAGGGAGGAAGGAACTAAGGAATGGGGCCCAAAGGTTACAATTTTCTTTAAAAGCAACATACGTGAGAAAATTTAGATTCTGAGCCTAACTGGGTGACACTCGTGTATTATTATTGTTGTTGTTGTCTTTTTTTATTGTTGTTTTGTTGTTGTTGTTTTTTATTATTATTATTATTATTATTATTATTATATTATTATTTTTTATTATTATTATTATTAATATTATTATTATTTTATTATTATTATTATTATTATTATTATTATTATATTTTTATTATTATATTATCATTATTATTATTATTGTTATTATTATTATTATTATTTTACTATTACTATTTATAAAAATAAAATATATATATATATATATATATATTATATATATAATATATATACACACACACACACACACACACACACACACACACACAACACACACACCCACCCCACACACACACACACACACACACACACACACACACATATACATTAGATAACCCGGTATTATGGAAAAAAAAAGAGAGAGAGAAAAGTTAACAGAGAAAACTAACCATGCAGCCGGGAAGAGTTATTAATTACTGATCATTTTTCATTAAATTAATCGCATCGCATAATGTTTTATGTTATTCTCTTGTGACGTCACGACTAGTGCCACGATTTGATAGCTCAATTGCTGGGAAACTATGAAATTCAATTTATAAAATTAGTTTCGTCATGGCCTCAGTGTGCAAAGGGTTGCATCAAACCGCACAGAGTGTTACCTTCGGTATTGCCGTGTAAATTGTGCAATTTACCTTCACTCTAAGGGATGGGACATTTCTCCAGGGAGCTCTGAGTTTGGGTGTGTTTTATAAAAAAGTGGAACCACAATACCATCTTTGAAAATCTCTGGTGGGCAGAGCGAACTAGGTTGACTAGTAAGTTTGGAAAGAAGATGGGAAGGAAAAATTTGGGGATAGGGGGGTTCTTTAAAAGGGGGAATAGGGTGTGGGTGGCTAAGCGCCATCTTGAATTTTTGTTTTTGGGTGGGGGTGTTTCAAGCGTGGGGTTTCCCCCTCCGCCACAGAGGCTGCAGGGAGGGTGGCCGGCCAACTCTCGGTGCGTAAGTTCGAGTACCCTACGACCTCCAGTGCGTGCCCGCACTGGAAGTCGCGCACTTGAGGCATTCTCGTGGGAAGTAGATGAGGGGGCGCAGCCCAGAACCCCGTTATACCGAACAACAGTAGGTTTCTGGCTAACTGGGGAGGGTAGGGATAAAAGTTAACAGTTTAGGTGCCATCTGGGTGTGCTTTGGGCCACAGCCTCCTCAACCATAACTCCAGGGCTATCCCTCAGCTAACCTATGCTGTTAAAAGCAGGTTGAAGCTCGGAGATGGTCCTAATCAGGAGCTGACCATTCCCGTCTGTTGTCAACGGAAGGTTCTCCTTCGTCGGCAGCACCCACTTATGAGGAGTACTAGCAGCAAGTGTCACGTGCGGGGAAAACCGAAACCAATAGGATGGTGAGGTAAGGATATAGGATTGAGTCCACGCTATGGCAAAGGATAATGAGTTTAGTGACTGTGAAGTTATGACAGTCAGTAGCATCAGGTGATGAGGTGAAAGTATTTAAAAGCGGTGATGTCAGGGCTGTGAAAAAGGGGAGATTGAACTTTATTAGAAGTTGGAAAGTCACAAAAAACAACAAATTACAAAAATAGAAGAAAAAAAAAAGAAAAACACGAAAAAAAAACTGAATAAAAAAAACCTAAAAAACTGCATCCACTTCTTCATCCCATGCAAAAAAAAAAAAGTAGAGAAGCTTGCTCGTGGAGTTCAGATGTAATAAATTGATCCCAATTTATTTTATAGATCCATTTGATTGCTTTAATCTGAACAAGCTGGGTTTGGCTTGTTTTGTGTATGTTTTTGCGTGAATGAAAGTGGTGTATATGTGAGGAGAGGTTAATCAGTGTTTTGCATAGATGCAGCTTCGTGCGTGGGCCGCACTTCGTCTGTGTGTGGGGGGGGCTGGAAGGTCGTTTGTGTATAATGTATAGTGTTGGGCTAAGTATGAGGTTACTCCAGCGTGCATTGAAATGGTGCCTGAACTTTGTTTAAGAATTTTAATTTTAATCAGCGGTCACCCCAAGAAAACTGCAGAGCAACTTTTTTTTATGTAAGGTGGAAAGTTAAATTTTTGCACAGCTTGTACTTGAGGCCAGCATGTAAAGACCGTGTCAAAGGCTCGCTCAACATCTTTTATGACAAGAACAGTCTTTATCGTCGGTTTTTGTGTGTTTTATGTATTTTTGTGCGTCTTGCGATGCGGGCGAAAGCCGATTTGTTGTGTGAGAGAAGGTTATGGTTTTCAAGATGCCATCTTAGTCGAGCGTTTATGTTTTTTTTCGAAAATTTTGCCTAATGTCTCGAGTAGACTAAAGGGTGGTAACTCAGTCAATTCTTTTTGTGGCTTAGGAATGAGGGGGATTGCGAACTCTGTCCAATTTTTGTCGGTTATCGATGACGTGTCTTCTTAGAAGAGATAAGTCCCATTTTGAGTAAAACGACTGCGAAAACAGGTCAGGAGACATTTTGTCCTTTCAGATGGCTGAAATGATATGCGAGTTTTATACTGATACCTGGGGATGGTGCTCAGTATAGTTGAGGCGATGGAGGCGAAGATGTAATTCCAATGCCCATCTATTGTTTGGGAATCGAGCCCATCAAGATAAACTTGAATTTTTTTATCATTTAATTTGGATTTAAATGACTCTCAGTCTGCTTGTTTATACAGGAAAGATCGTCTTTCTTTGCTTAGTATTGGTGATGTGGAAATTTTAATAATGATGGTATTTGGTCTGAACTAACGTTCGGACCGGGTTGTAGATGTGTGTGTGGTAGGCAAGTGCTGCCCTGTTCCCGAAAACGAGATCAGGGCAGCCCTTTTGTCTGGGTGTGTATGAGGTGAAGAAGTCGGGTCCATGTAGTGGAGTCCTTTTTTTTCAAAAAAAGAAAAGAATTGTCTACCGTGTGCATTGGTATGCTGTAGTGTAGTGTCGTGTGGGTAAAGCTGATAACTCCGGAAAAGGGAAGACTAGGGGGTTTATATAATTAAATGATTGTTGAAGTCAGCGAGAGGTAAATTAGTATTTGGTTTTTTTATAGGCAGTGGACATAAAAATTTGGGGCCCTGTGGGGTGAATAACTTGACTGCCATTCTATAGCCATTCGTGATGGATATAGAATTCAGTAGAACCACACCAGGGTTCTTGTTCTAGAAAGTCGTAAAAAATATTTTGGATCGAAAAAAAAATGACCTTACATATGCTTGATTATTAACATGCACTCAGGGTAGACCCATTTTACCGGGGTTTTACCTTGCGTGGCTTACCTGATCCCGGTAGGGGTTTTCCGTGATCAAGCCTCGATCGACGGTTCCTCGAAGTTAGGGAGAGATTCCTGTGAACAGGGCACAGGGGGGGAAGTCCTGGGAATTGGCGGACCAATTCCCCCAATACTTCCACTCTGTCCCAAGCGCCCCCAGAAGGAGCACGGCAGCTGCTCCCCCCCAAAAGGGGAAAGGGGGAGCTCTTCTCGCTTTCGGAAAAGACTTCGACGTCGATCTCGGAGCCGTTTCTTCTCGTCCTCCAAGCGATGACGACGAGGCTTTTGGGATTGCGATATCCTTTTTGTCTTTTTTGGCGTGCTTGATGGGAGATCTGTTTTTTTGTAGTGTTAAATGCTTGTGTAGTTATTTTCCTTCGGATTTCGCTGTGGTGCTGGTTGCAAAACGAGGTGTCTTTGTGTGGAGGGAATGAGACTCTGGGTTAGTGTTTGTCACCTCAGTTGCTGTGGTTTGTGATGATGTGGCTATTCAGGGATGTAAAAAAATTTTCGTCCTTTGAAGATCTCTGGACAACAATGCTGGGAAGCCATTTCTTTGTAACATGATAGGGACGATGTTTGCGAATTTCTTGTGTTGTATTTAGCAACAATGAGAGCTACGCGTAAAATCGCTTGTATTTTTTGGGTCTGTGTTAGGTGGCAGCTGTTGTTGATTTGGGGAAATGGGGGCAGAGTTGTCCTGAAGGGTAGATGCAGGTTGTCTGGGCAGGTAGTGTGGCGGCTGTTGTGCCGTTAAGGGAGCAGTGTTTTGTTTTTTTCCCAAGCTGATTTTAATTTTGCTTTCAATATATCTTTCCTTTAAGGGCATGATCCGCTAACTAAAAAAGTGTGACCTCTTGAAGTTGCAGCATTTGATGCTCTCGTTGCATTTAGCAAAGAAGTGACCTTCGCCACCGCAATGAGAGCATCTGTGTGTGTGTGTGTGTGTGTGGGGTGTGTGTGTGTGTGTTGTGTGTGTGTGTGTGTGTGTGGTGTGTGTGTGTGTGTGTGTGTGTGGGGGTGGGAATGAGTGTTTGTTATGTTCGAACCTGTAGCAGTTTAAGCATTGATCGATCTGAATTAAAGCACTCTGGTTCGATATTGTAAGTTGGGACTGATGTAATAATCATCAGATCCCATGTGAAAGAAGTTTTTTGGGGTTCCCCTGGGGCAAGAAGAACAACGAGATGGGGCTTAAAGAAACGT
>NC_051388.1:32123758-32126258 GCF_015228065.2 Penaeus monodon | reverse complement strand
CATATGCCTGCAGCTTTCCCACTCTTAAGCTTGGAAATCGCCAGCCTAACCTCTGTTAGGGTAGCAGGTTCCTCACTGATGGGTGGGTTCGGCAAAGGTATTGTGACATCGCTTGCATCCAAGCTAACTGTTGGAGGGTCTACCTGGTACAACTGTTCAATATAGTCAGCCCAACGTTCATGAACCCCAACATGATCTGAGATGATCCGTCCATCCACTGATCGGACTGCTGTCATCTGTGAGAATTAGAGTTCAGTTTTCTCAGGGCTTGGTAGGAAGGGTGAAGGTCGTTTACCAAGAAATGGCCTTCAACTTCCTCAGCAAGATTCCTGATGAACTGTTCCTTGTCCCTTCTCAGCAGTGTCCAAGCCCTACGCACCATGGAGCAACGCAAGACTTGATTACCATTCAGCCGAGCCTTGCGACACACTTCAGTGGCCTCTAATGTCTCCAGGGAGATAGAATTCTGCCTTGCTCTCGGCCGTACGCCAATGGACTCCTGAGCTGCTTTGAGTGTTATGCACTTGAAGAGCTCCCACAAAGCAACTGGGTCCATCAGGTTGTCGAGTTCTGTGAATCGGTCAGAGACAGCCATGGTGAACCCACGGGCACACTCCTCCTCCCTTAGTCTGTCCAGATGAAAAAACCCTTAGGGTGGCCTCTGGAGGGATGGGGAGTTTTGAAGTGGACCTGCAGGGTAGCCACAACCAGCCTATGGTCAGTGCCACAGAACTCAGAACTCCGGTAAACCCTGCAGTTCTGGAGGATCCTCCATCGCGTGCTAACAAGAATGTGGTCAATCTCCTTGGCCATTGTACCCGTTGGGAGCACTGGTACCAGGAGCCATAGATCCGGATTTTCTGCGACCCAGCAAAGTCCCGGAGAAGGAGGCTATTCTCGCTGCCATGGGGGACAACAGACATATCATAGCCAGCTCGGTCACAGCTGAATACCGCATTGAAGTCACCCAGAACAGAGCGAATATCTCGTCGGGGGCAATTGTCTGCCACAGATGCGAGTTCGGCATAGAACGCCTCTTTCACATCAAGTTTACATACATCGGTAGGAGTGTATACAGCAATAAGTGACATGAAGCTAAAAGCATGCTTCAGTCTCAATGCCATAATACACTCATCAACCGGTGTCACCTCAACTACCGAGGGCTGAAGTCGGCTGGAGATGGCTATGGTTACACCCTGGAGGTGATGACCATCGCTGCGGCCCGACCAGTAATAGGTGTACCTAACCATACTGATCGTGCCGCTACCTCTGAGAGGACAGCCACCTCAACTACCAGTCGCTTCAATTCCCGTGATAGCAGAGGTAACCACTCATCCTGTGGGGTTCCCAAGGGCTTTTCCCCACAAGCTTCATGTTATTTTGGCTCCTGCCAGGGCGCAGGCGGGATGAGTAACTCTCGTTCCAATCCTGCACCCTGACATTTGCCCTCCCAGCGGGACCCACAGCCTGCCTTGCTTGCTTGATGGGAGGGACAACACCCCTCCCCCCAGCATATCCATTTAATTGATGTGTTGCTGGGGGTTCTTTCTGTGGGCAGGAGGACTGGCAAGGCCCACCTCCCCCAAGCCGCCCCATTACCCCAGGGTGGCTAGGGGGCAGGAGTTGGTACAGAGCCAGAGCGTGTCCACACGCTGGTGGGCCGAGATCCCCCACAGTTTAGCCTGGAATCACAAGGTGCCCAGTTACCCATGGTGGCCACGAGGAGGCACTGCAGAAGTCTTGATGATGGAGAGGCTGTGACCTGGCAGGAGCAAAAGCTGCTCCCTTTTTCGTACTGAGCTAGCCAGTGGTGGAAGCTGCAAGCAAGAAGGCATGCAAGCACTTAACACTATCTAGGCTACCACACCATCACTTCACATCACCTTGCGCGTGAAGCACCCACCCCTACCTGTACATATATATATATATATATATATATATATAATATATGTGTTATAAAATATATATGTGTGTCTCTGTGTGTGAGGGTGTGTGTGTGTGTGTGTGTGTGTGTTATATATACATATATGATATATTATAGTATATATATATATTTATATATATATATATGTATATATATATATTTTTATGATATATATATATATAATATATATATATATATATATATATATATATATATAGTGTTTTGTGGTGTGTGTGTGTGTGTGTTATACATATATATAAGAGGTAGAATAAGAATACATGTATTTCTGACGAAGATACAAACGAAAAGGGTGAAATAAAACTCTTGTACTGTGAAGATATTCATTCTCATTCATACCTTTTACACACACACACACACAACACATATAATATATATATATAATATATATATTATAATATATATATATAATATATTTGTGTGTGTGTGGGTGTGTGTGTGAGATTGTGTGTGGTTATATATATATATATATATATATATATATTATATATATATATATATATATATAATATATATATATATTATGGTGTGTGGGGGTGTGTGTGTGTGGTGTGTATG
>NC_051388.1:32121483-32123658 GCF_015228065.2 Penaeus monodon | reverse complement strand
GGAAATAAAAAATTTAGATTACTGGCACTACCATTGAGAATTAGGGAAAGAGTATAAATTTCCTCTCGCAGATGATGTGCCCATTTAAAAGAAACGAATATGCTAAATTTTGAAAAAATTTTAAAATAAAGTCGAGCTCCCATCAAAAAATTCAAATCCCATATGCCCTAAGAAACATGGACGCCAATAAGTTTAAAATACAACGGGTTTTCGAAAAAAAATAAGATAAATTACGGTTTTGGGAGGGGTTTTCGGTAAACCGAAAATTTAACAAATGTACAAACTTTTTGGAATGTTAAAATACTATATTTTAATATTATAATATATTATTATATATTATATAAAATATTTAAAATATTGTATGTATATAAATGTATAATTATATATAAAATTATGTTTGATATGTATAATATATATATATATATGAATATATATTAATATATTATATAATATATTATATTAATATATAATTATATATTATTATTTGTATATTAATTTTATTTATATTATATATTTATATATTTATATAATATATTTTATATAAACACCTTGTTTTTGTATTATATTTTTATATATTTATATATATATATTATTATATATATTATTTATATTATAAAATTATTATATTGTGGTGGGGTGGGTGTGTGGTGGTGTTTGTGTGGGGTGGTGTGCGTTGTGTTGTGTGTGTCGTATCGTGGCGTGTGTGTGTTGTTGTTTGTGTGTGGGGTTTTGTGTGGTGCGTGTCTGTGCGTGTGCGTGTGGTGCGTGTGGGTGTGGTTCGTGTGCGTGTGGGTGCGGTGCGTGTGCGTTTTTGGGGTGTGTGTGTGTGTTGTTTGTGTGCGCGCGTGTGTGTGTGTGTTGTGTGTTGTGTGTGTTGGGGTTGTGTTTGTGTGCGGTGTGTGTGTGTGTGGGCGGGCGGGCGTGTGGTGTGTGTGTTTGTGTGCGTTGTGTGTGTGTGTGTTTGTGTGCTGTGTGTGGTGTGTGTTGTGTTTTGTTGTGTGTGTTTGTGTTGTGTGTGTTGTGGTGTGTGTGTGTGTGTGGTGTGTGCGTTTTTGTGGTGTAGTTGGTGTGGTTATAAAACATTCATATGTATATTTATGAATATATACATATATATATAATATATATATATATATATATATATTAATAATGTATTTAAAATTTACTATATACTATCATATAAAACCCTTATATACATATTAACATATATATAATATATATATTAAAAATTATTATATATATATATATATATATAGGGAAAAATTTGTTACATTATACTCTATGAATATTAAAATATGTTTATATATATATATATATATAAAAATATTATAAATTTTATATTATATTATTAATTTAATTAATTTTATATATAACAAACATAAAAACACACATATTATAAAAATTATATACATAATTACATATAAAACTATAATATACATATATTACATATATATTACATATTAACATATATATAATATTTTTATTATAAAATTCATATAACCTTAATAAATATATACATTTTATATACATATATAACATATATAATTTTTTTATATATATACTATACATATATACAAAATATATATACAATATAAATATATATGCATATATATATCATATGTATACATATATTATAATATATTATATATTATATATATATTTATATGTGTGTGTTGTGTGTTTGTGTGTGTGTGTGTGTGTGTGTGTGGTGGTTGTGTGTGTGTTGTGTGTGGTGCGTGTGTGTATTTATACTATGTATAACACATATATATTTTCTGTTGTTGTGGGTTATATATAAAATATATATAATATATATATATATATATATATATAATATATATAAACCTATTACTATATATTATCTATATAAATTTTTTATATACATTTCTATAATATTTATATATAATTATTATTAAAATATAATATATATTTAAAAATATATATAAAAAATTCTATATATGGATATATATTAATATTATATTTAAAAATATATATATATTATTATATATTTGTGTGTGTGTGTTTTTGTGGGTGGTGTGTGTGTTATATAATTATATAATATATATATATATATATAAATATATATAAATATATATATATATATATATTATGTCTATGTATTATCCTATTGTTTTGTGTAAAAATAATTTAATAAAATAAATGTATATTATAAAA
>NC_051388.1:32105303-32106383 GCF_015228065.2 Penaeus monodon | reverse complement strand
TATATATTATTTTTTATATATATATATATATATAAATATATATATATATATATAAAAATATATATATATAATATATATATTTAATAATATATATACATATATATAATAAATTATAATAATAAAATATAATAATAATAATAAATATATAATATATATAAATATACAACAAACATAAAATTATTTAACATCATTTCAAAATTTTTATTTTATAATATATAATATAATATATAATATAATTTATAACATTAAAAATCGATATACATTTTAATATATTATAAATAAATATATATAATTTATATAAATATATATAATATATATACTTTAAAAATATAATACATATAAAATTATTAAAATATATAAAATAAAATTAAAATATAATAGATATAATATATATTTAATTTTAAATTTTATTATAAATATAATTTTATATATTATTATATAATAATTTTAAAATATTATATAGATATATTATATATTATATAAATATTTAAAATATATTATAAACAATATATTATATTTAAAAATTTATAATATTATAAAATAAAAATTATATATATACATAATAAATTATATAAATATACATATATATATACAAAATATACAATATATATCATAATATTAATTTATATACATATATTATTATATATATTTAAAATTATATATATTAATATTATATTATATATATATTAATATCATACATATATATACACACACACACACAAAAAACACACAACACCAAATTATTAAATTTTTACATAAATAACCACACAACCAAACCAAAATATATATATATATATTTATATAATATTATATATATATATAATATAATATATTATATATATTACAGGGGGATATATAAAATATATTCATAGAACAAAAACACACACATAAAATATATACCAAAAAATATACCACCACGAAATTATATATATATATATATTTTATATATATATATAATTTATATATATTAAAAATATTTTAAAGAGAAAAGAGGAGAGAGAGGAGAGAAAAAAGGAGAAAAGAGAAAGAGGAGAGAGGTCATAATATAGATATTTTACAGATCAAAAATAAATATATATT
>NC_051388.1:32087970-32090470 GCF_015228065.2 Penaeus monodon | reverse complement strand
CGAGTGTTACGCGCTTGAAGGACTCCCACAGAGCAACTGGATCCGTCAGGTTGCTGGTTTCTGAGAATCGGTCAGAGACTGCCGTGGCGAACCCACGGGCACACTCCTCCTCCCTTAGTCTGTCCAAGTGAAACACCTTAGGGTGGCCACTGGAGGGACGGGGAGTTTTGAAGTGGACCCGCAGGGTAGCCACAAGCAGCCTATATATATATATAAATATATATATATATATATATATATATATATATATATATAATATATATATGTATATATATATATATATATATATATATATATATATATATATATTATATATATAATATATATAAATATATATTTGTATATGATCATATATGTGTATATATATTCATATATTCTTATATATATATATATATATATATATATATATATATATATATATATATATATATATATATATATGTATATATGTAGCTATCTCTCTATCCATATATATATATTATATGTATTTTTTTTTTTTTTTTTTTTTTTGACACAAACAGAAACACAGTAACGAGTATACAAAGATGAAAAGGAAAACAGTCACAGTACGAAATTAAAATAAACCGTGATATTTAGAACTCTTCACGAGTTCCTCTTTAAGTTCTTCAAGTTCATAAATCTCTCAAAATGCTTAGGGAAGTCACCCCTGCTCAATTTGTTGACGACATTTTAGCCATTGCTCTGCGTAGATCATCCTTTGAAAGCGAACTTCACCAAAGATAAACTTAATAATCCTTGCAGTAAACTTAATCATCTTTGTTCACGTAGCGCGGGGTGTAAATTTTCGCTTAATGGCTTACGTAAATTTATGGTTTTGGTTTAAGTTTTGGTTTATCGTTTGCTACCAAACCCAACGCTAATCATTGTTTAGATTATATTAAAGGTCTTGAGAGTTTCATTGCGAAATAAAACAAATTCGCGATTAAAGATCTCAGCTACCTTAAAGGTGTTATGTTAAATCCGATTCTTGATTTATATGACGACCAGCGGGTTACACCGACGTTATTTTTGGCCACCAAATTACTTAAATGCAATTTGGACATTATGATTACCCAAGCCGACAAAGGTAGCAACGTAGTTATCCTTGATAAATCTGATAATATAAGCAAAGTTCATTCCCTCCTGAACGACAACTCGACGTATCAAAGACTGCGCTCCAACCCTTACCATTCTGTCACGGAATCATTTCGTAAAATCCTCAGGCGTATTGCTGCCAAATGTCCTGACCATAAATTCTTGGATCGCTTTAGAACGGTTAATCCCTCTATTCCGTATTTTTATGGCCTTCCTAAAACTAACAATCATGGCGTCCCTTTAAGGCCAATTATTTCTTTTTGCAACTTAGTTACACGTCCATTAGACGCTTGGCTAGCGAGCATTTTATCTCCATTTATGGGGTCCTTTTCTGATAGTCATATTAAACAGTCGATGGATTTCATGGATAAGGTTAGAAACTTGCCGACGCACGGTAAAAATCTATGGGTGTTGATGTAGATTCCCTGTTTACTAATGTCCCGCTTGACGATGTGCTAGGTTTTCTTGAAAGAAAACTTTCTTCGTCTCATTAGAAGATCCCTATTTCGGTCAACTGCTTCTTTACTTTTGACGGCGAATTTTAAAACAAATCAATTGTATCGCGATGGGAAATGACTGAAGCCCGGTTCTTGCGAATTTATTCATGGGGATGTTTGAATCTGAACACCTTCCGTCGATTCTCCATCACCGATTTGGTTTCGTTATTTTGATGATATTTTTTCTTAGTGGCAAATGAACCGTTCAGATTGCGTTGATTTTTTTTTAGAAAACTCAACAACTTCGCGCGTATTATAAATTTTAAAGCAGAATAGGAAGATTCGGGTAAATTACCAAATATCGACGTCATCTTATTCAATGTCTTGTCCATGTTTCTTAGGGTATATAGGATTTGTGATAATTAATTTATAGGCGTCATTTCTGAAACGTTTTTGAAATTAGGATACTCCCGTTTTTTTTTCTCTTTCTTTTTTTCTTAAATCAGGCACATTCATCTTCGTGATGGAAATTTTATACTCATAACCGTAATACTCAACAGGATAGTGCTAGTAATCTATTAATTAATCCGTATAACCCGTCCCTCGATGAAAAACGACACTTCCTTAAAGGCGCTGGAATTGACATTGTATTTACATATCCGAACACGTTGCGTAATACTTTGCTTAAGCACAATGCAGCTAGCAGTACTCTTGAGACTTCTCCCGGTATTTATTTGTATGTAAGAAAAATGCTAGAATCTCTATTAATTAGAAAAAATGCCTAATTTTAACTTGAGTGCTGGTCAACGGAGCTTGGATGACCTTACCTCCTCATTAGTGAGCAGAACTTTCCCTAGACTATTCGACCTTGACCGTCTCCGGAGACCTGATTCAGCTATTATTCGTTCTGTCCTTCTACCAATATATATTCATGTCAACAATTTTTTCTAAACTTGTGAGAGTTCAAA
>NC_051388.1:32071475-32087870 GCF_015228065.2 Penaeus monodon | reverse complement strand
TTTGTTCCCATTTGTCTATGTCAACCTGCAGCCACAGTGATGAAGAAATAGAGAGCTTCTATGAAGATGTTCATTTAGCCAACGAGAGAATAAAAACCCATTTCACAATAAATGGGATTTCCCAAAAATAGGTAAAAATACAGTAGGAGAAACCGCAATAGAATCACGGAATAGGTACTAGGAATGAGAGGACAAATGCTAGTTGTTTTTGCGGAGACTCGATCACTCAAAATCAGAATACATTTTTGGGAAAAAAGACTAGAGCGAAAGTGGACATGGAAGTCCGCATCTGCTTCAAAAACGAAACTGACTTCATAGTTTCAATTGGGCGCGACATAGTAAAAAATGTGGACGTTATTATAAAGTAAATGTTGGCAGCGACCATAGGATGGTCAAAGGCCAAATTAAATTACACCTCAGAAGGGAAAGGAGTAAACTCATGCGAAACAGCACCAAAATTTAGCTAACTTGAAGACCAGAGCAACAGAATTTTAACCTGACATACAAAACAGATATTCACTTCTCAGCGACGAAGATCTCAACATTGACCAAATCAACAAACAGTTCAGTTACATAATATAGGAAGCTGCACTAAAAGTAGGCGGTAAGAACGTCAAGAAAAACTCCAGCAAGTTCTCGGTAAAACTAAAGAGCTTATGCAAAAATGTAGGGTCATGAAAATATCGTCAAACAGGGACAAAATAGAATTAGCCGAACTAACAAAGACTATAAAAAAAAGAAAGGGAAGATGTACGGAAATTCCAATATTTTAGATAATAACTCAAACAGTTAAAAGAGACTCGGAATAGGGAAAATCAATTGTATGCAATAAAGAAACCAGACGGGGGAAGTGACAACAATAAGACTGAAATCATAAAGTATGGATGACTTTTACAGGGATCAATACAACTCAAATGAACAGCCATGGACAGAAGTGAATGTGGTAACTACAGACGACCTAGTATCACAACAGAAGAAATAAAAAGGCGCTTAAAGGCTGAAGAGAGGGAAAACACCGGGGGGAAGATGGAAATAAGTAGACCCTATAAGCCTCCATGTCCTGCGTCTCGCTGCCAGGGAGACGCCCGTGAAGATGATCTGTTCCGAGAAACAGACCCAACACCAGGCGAAGTCCTAGCAGGGGGTCGCCTGGACGAGAAGGTGCGATCCAGATTGTGATTTGGTATCATCCTCCTTATGATGATGATGCTTTTGCTGGGTTGATTCAGCAATTTGTTGCATGTATTTTTTCAATTTTTAAATTTGACACATTAATTTCCTTAACCATTTCCCTTAACTCAGCAATTTCTTTATCCTTAGCTGCAAGTTCCTGATTGATGCCTTTGCACGGGAAGGTTGTTAGTTGCTACTGAAGCGAAAGAAGTATTGGGTTTGCTGGTAAAACCTTCAACTTTCCTTTTGGCTTCACGGTAACTAACATCATGTCCTCTCATGTATGCTAATATTTCAGTCTCCTCTTCGAGCTGCTGCACTCGGCAGAGCCGATTGATGGGACCTCCACAGTTAGCACACTTGAGAGTTTTCTCAGAACATACAGCAGTGTCAAGATCTCCAGCACATTTACCGCAAATAAATTTACTAGTATCTTTATCACTGCATTGTAATGAGGTGTGTCCAAATTTTTGGCATCTATTACAGCGCATAGGTTTTTTGAATGTAAGGTCGCACTTGGACACGTTCATATCCAACTGTAACATACTTAGGAATTTTACTTGAAGGAAAAGTCAAAAAGCACAATCCGGTTTTTGTTCACACATTCCCGTCTTTCGGTCATGCAGTTCACGTCCACTACGTTTTTAGTACTTCATATTTTCAAAAATTTCGCTCTCCTCCATTGTCCTCAAATCCCTGCTAAAGATTACTCCCTTGCAGGTATTGGGCCAATGGGATAGTTACGTTAACCTTCAAATCATGAATCTGCATCAGTTTAAGCGGGTCCTTAATCTGTGAACTGCACTTTTACAAGGAGGCTACCATCTCGCAATTTCCTGACAAAATCAAAATCGCCGTCTACTTGACCATCAAAGACCTTCTTGATGATGAAGGGGCTCACATTCAAAAGCGATTGATTTCCATTCACGCATTTGACAGTCAAATACCTTACATTCTCTGGAGGGATTGAAAAGAATCGACGTTCTCGTTTGTCAGCAGTAGGGGTTCCGTTGTTCAAGGTCGCATTGGTCGTAGGAGAGTCATGGGTCGCCCACCCTCCTTGAGGAGGAGGAGGGATAGCCGAGGAATCGCTCATAATGGGTATCGGACCGAGTCCGACCACTGGGCCCGTGCCCGTTGTCCTGAAGGGACCAATTACCACTTAACTATTGTTAATCAACCTAACAGCAATAGCTAAGAGAAGAGTGTGGCAGTTTCCGTCCTCTACCCCCCCAATGGAAGCCTGGTTGCATTCTCCAGTATCAAAGAGGGATCAGGTTGAGTGGAAGACACCTCCTTACCACCAAACTTGCCTAGTGCGAAGGACGGTAATTCGGTGCCCACCCCCCCAGGCGAATACGGGAGCCCACAAGGGTAATCCGGTAGGCTCAGGGAAGTCACATGAAAGAGGAAAAATTTAGAATGTAGGAAAAGTGCCCCAAAGGACGCAGACTACTGGGCCTCCCTAACCAGGGGTCAAAGACCACAAGGGCTACCCTAGTGTAGAAGAGAGTTGCGGGTCTGAGGTAGAGTGCTGACTACGCCTACTGTAGTCTCGTGTGACCTGCAAAACAAGGCACTGAAGGTGCAGGCAAAGCACAAAGAAAGTGCTAAAAAATCCGAAAAAATCCTAATTTACTTTATGTAAATTATGTTAACAAAACTCAGAAGCAATAGCGCCGAGCGAGACAAGAGGCCCTGGACACCAGGGTAGCTCCAATGGCACAAGGCTTTAAGTCTATTGCTGCTGCGTCTGAAAAGAGGTCCGAGCTGGTCAAAGTCTAAAACACGAGTGTGAATTGTATTACTTCTTCTTTGTTGGATTTCTTGGCTATCAACCAGTAACATGTGGCCAAGGTTATTAAGCCAATGGATCCTATTTATTCTATCAATCTATATAAGGTCATAAAGTTATGTCTCCCTTAAAAAAACGATTACTTTACTGATGATTTTTTCGTCATCTGATAATATATTTGGTAGTGTAAAATCTTTATTTTTTTGATGGAAATAATTTTTTAATTTTTGCCTTTGTATTATGTATTTATTGCAGACTATAAATATGTGATGAATGGTAAGGTTGATGATGCAGAGGTGACATTGTGGGGGGAATCTTTTTTCAATGTAGGGAGTGAGGTGTGTTTATTTTAGTGCATTGTCCCCCGAGTCGAGCCAACACCACCTCCTCCCTTCTGATTTTTCCCGTGGGCTGTATCCCGCAGTTCTATTGTGGTTTTGATTTTGTTGGTGAGTTAGAGGCTGGTCCACTCACTTTGCCACAGGAGATTATTTTTGCTTTTATAAGAGACACAAAAAACCTGAGATCGTACGGACTATGCTAAGGTCCAGATCACCAGTTGACCCGGCTAATTTGTCAGCCTGCTCATTGCCATGGATACCAGAGTGGCCTGGTACCCATATTAGCTTGATTGATTTATTGGCACCATGTAGCTTACGAATGATATTACCCATTCATTTTTGGTGGTTTCTAATAATTTAATGGCTTTAAGTGAACTTAATGAATCTAAAAAAATTACTATTCTATCGTGGGTCGTCGATAGTGCAAAATCAATGGCTTTATCAATGGCAAAAAGTTCAGCAAGAAAGATCGATGTATGATTCGGCAGTCTAAACTTTAGTTCACATTCAGTCGACAATACACCCGCACCCACACATTCTTCTGTCTTGGAGCCGTCGGTATATATATATGAAAAAAAGGGAGATATTTAATAAGGATCTCTCTGAACCTCTGGCGTACCTCCACCTCCGGCGCCATGGCCTTAGCTGATGGAAGCCAAGCTTCCATGATGGAAAAATTGGGAGTTTGCCATGGCGCTATATTTGAATGAACCAGGGTATCGATGGTAGAGAGATTGATTGATTGATTATTTAAGGTCATTAGCGGCTAATACCTTGTTAACTAGAAATATTAAAATGTTTAAAACTTAAAAATCTATCAATAAATATCTTACAAATAACAATAAATAGATTAAAAATCAAACCATAAATATGCTCTAAGTGCATAAAATTATTGCATAAACATTATGCATAATTAAATCTTATTGAAAATATTAGTCTCTCTAAGGAAATTAATAAGACCCTCTATGTCACAATCTTCCCCCAATACATTTTTCAGTGTATATGGGGGAGACAAGTACATACGTCTTTGGTCTGAGAATGTTGCACATCTTTCCACTACATGTGCGATCGTTAATGGCTCTTGGCATCGTTCACAAAGTGCTTCATTTTTAGCCATCATTCGCCCATGAGTCAGTCTTGTGTGCCCGATTCTTAGTCTTGTTAATACAACTTCCACTTTTCGGTTGGGATGGATGCTAGTCGCCCAACTGCCAAGGTCATCTCTAATCTCTCGCAGTTTGTTTCTGGAGGTATGCCTCCATTGTTCCCTCCATTTATCACGAAGACAACTTCTGATGCTGGGTTTCAGGTCGGTGTGTGGGAGAGGAAAACGAGCATCACAAGGCTGAGCGGCAGCTGCCTTGGCCTTCTGATCAGCTCGCTCATTCCCACTAATACCAACATGCGCTGGCACCCAACATAGAGTTATCTTTTTACGTGTTGACATCAGTGCAAGCCAATCTTGAACCTCCCTCACTACTGGATGTGATGAGTTTAAGCTCTTGATTGCTTGCAAGGCACTACGAGAGTCACAATATATCACAACAGAATGGTTCGTAAGATCTCTAGTCATCTTAACTGCTGTAAGGATGGCAAGTAACTCTGCAGTGAAGATTGAGGCTGCTAGAGAAAAACTGCCAGATGCAGTCTTCCTTCTGCTCACTGCTGCAAAACCCACGCCATTTTCAGATTTCGAACCATCTGTATAAATTGCATCTGATCCCCGGTATTTAGAAATGTGCTGAAGAAATTTCTCTCGGACTTCTGCTTCGGATCTCTCCCCTTTCCCAATTCCGACTAAATCCAACTCGACTTGATTAGTCCAAGGCGGAAATTGGGGAATTCCAACAGCCAGAACCTTAGAGAGATTTAAATTAAGATCTTCCACAAGATTCCTCATTCTCCTACCATAGGATCGGCTATCTTCAAGGGGGTTGAAAACCAATCTGGATGTAGGAGATCCTGGAATCCTTTGTAGTCTTGTGTAGTAAATCAGGTTCATGTATTCTCGGTGTAATGAAAGAGGTGGTTCTCCACTCTCAGCATACAGGGACTCCACAGGTGAAGACCTGAAAGCCCCAGTACAGATTCTGAGAGCTTCATTATGAACCGAGTCTAACATCTGTAGAACAGTGGGAGTTGCAGATGAATAAGCTTCACATCCATAATCAAGCTTACTACGAATAAGCACTCGGTAAAGCCGCAGAAGCGATGTGCGGTCTGCACCCCAAGATAGATGTGAAAGAACCCACAAAATACTAAGTGCTTTTGTAGCCTTTACTTTCAACTGTTGATGTGAGGCACCCATGTAAGCCTTGAGTCAAAAATTAGACCCAAGTACTTCACCTCTTGGACAAATTGCAGTGGGTTTGCTCCTAAATAGAGGGAAGGATGGAATTTTCCTCGTTTGTGGAAATGTATAGCCATGGTCTTGCTTGGGGAAAATTTGAACCCATGATATGTTGTCCACTGTACAACCTGATTTATTGCAGCCTGCATGTGTCCTTGCACATCCTGTAAGCTTCCTCCTGAGCAGTACAGTGTAAAGTCATCCACATACAGATTACATGAGACAGAACTTGGAATAACCTTTACAATGTCATTTATAGCAATGGCAAACAGGGTCACACTTAAGACACTTGTGGGACCCCTTCCAGCTGATCTTCCAGGTTAGAGAAACTGTTTCCCACCCGAACTCTAAATTTCCTGTTAGCAAGGAAGCTTTGTATGAAGGTAGGTAATGCTCCTCTTAAACCAATGTCATACAACTTCTTGAGTATGCCATGCTTCCAAGTAGTATCATAAGCCTTTTCAAGGTCAGAGAAGACTGCTAACATGTGACGTTGCTGTGCGAAGGAATTCTGTATAGCAGTTTCCATCCTTACAAGTGCATCTGTGGTCGATCTCAATCTTCTAAACCCATATTGATATGGAGTCAGCACGTTTTCCTTTTCTAGCAGCCATGTCAACCTGAAGTTTACCATTTTCTCCATCAGCTTGCAGATGCAGCTGGTGAGGGAAATTGGTCTGTAATTTCCTGGTGTGGAAGCATCCTTGCCAGGTTTAGGGACAGAAATGATTATAGACTCTTTCCATGTGGATGGCACTGTACCCTCCCTATATATCCTATTGAATAGGTCCAACAAGAACTTCTGGGATCGCTCTGGTAAGTGAGATATCATTTGGTATGGAATATCATCACTTCCTGGGGCAGTCTTATGGCAGAGCTGCAAAGCAGAGTCCATCTCCTTGCTCAAAAAAGGCAAGTTTTATGGAAGTTCTGCTGCAGTCCTACTGAAGAACGACACTGGGTGTCGTTCCTCTTCAGCCCAAAGAGTGGAGAATCGAGCAGTGTAAGATGCTCCAGAGGAGATCTCTGCCATGGATTTAGCTAGCTCATTAGCAACATCTTTTTCATCTGTGATGATTATGCCATCAATCTTCAAAGCAGGTGGTGACAGTGATGTGCTCTTTCCAGCGATCTTACACACCTTCTCCCATACCCATGCTAAGGGGGTCCCAGAGTTAATCAAGGAGACATACTGTCTCCATGACGTCCGTCTGGCCTCCTTTAGCACTCGCCTGGCCTTGGCTCGGGTCTTTTTGTAATGGATCAAGGTTACAATGCTGGGGCGTCGTTTCAACTGCCTTAATGCAGCTTTTCTTGCTCTGACAGCTTGTTGGCATTCATCAGACCACCATGGTAATGCCCGCTACTTTTGGGAATGGATGCTTCTGCTGCAAGGTGAATTCATGATGTGAAGTGATTAACAGCGTCTTGAACACACTGGAAATCATTCATAGATCCATGCAATACTGCAGTTGATCTAAAAAGATTCCAGTCCGTATGTTCAAGTCGCCATCTCTGCACTCCATTTACCTCCTCCAAAAGTATTGGAAAATGGTCGCTTCCATGTAAGTCTTCCATAACCTGCCAAGTGAAATTCATCTGTGAATCAGGTGAGGCAATTGACAGGTCTATATTGGAGAATGTCCCAGTTTGAATTTGGAAATGTGTGGGAGTGTCACTGTTCAATAAAACAGCATCTACTCTTTGGAGCAGGGACTCCAAGGCCCTTCCTCGAGGGTTGCACAAAGTGTCTCCCCAGAGGTGATGCCGACCATTGAAATCTCCCAAGAGTAGAAATGGATGTGGCAACTGCCCAAGTAGATCTTCCAAATCATTAATGTTGAGATTATGTGGAGGAAGGTAGATGGAAGCAACAGTGTAAGGTCGTGTCAAGCCTATTCTCACAGCCTTCACCTGCAGTGTTGTCTGCAGGTGGATGGCTTGGAAAGGAATATCCTGACGTACCATTACTGCTAATCCTCGATGAGGTCCATTGTCAAAAGTCCCATAATGGGCTTGAATTTGGAATCCTCTCAGGGAAATCGGATGATTTTCCCTGGTCATAATCTCTTGTAGGCATACACAAACTGGGTTACATGAAGCTATCAGATGTTGCAGTTCTTCCCATTTTGCATGAATTCCCTGACAGTTCCATTGGATTAGGGTATCCAGTTCTTTAAACTATTTCTTCATAAGGTGTTTGGCAGCACCTGTGGTCAAGGTTTGCCCTACACCTTTAGGCTGTCCCTTTCCAGGATCTTGGGAGAGTCTTTTGAGGGGTTGTTTACCCATGGAACTAGTTTCCACAGGCTTCCTTTTGACAGGCTCAGGATTTCTTTGCCTGGGCAAAGAACGGACCTGAGCCTTTGCTTCAGGGGCATTCTGCCTAGCAGCAGAGGCCCCTGTGGATGTGGTGGCAGCTGGAGCTGTCACCGTTGATTGATTGATTATTATTTAAAATTATCTGCCGCGTCAACAGCTAAGGTCATTAGCGGCAAATACCTTGTTAAATAGAAATATTAAAATGTTTAAAACTTTAAAAATCTATCAATAGATATCTTATAAATAACAATAAACAAATTAAAAATCAAAGCATAAATATTATACTCTAAGTGTATAAAATTATTCCATAAACATTATGCATATTTAAATTTTATAAAAAATATTAGTCTCCCTAAGGAAACTAATAAGACCCTCTATGTCACAATCCTCCCCCAATACATTCTTCAGTGTATATGGGGGAGACAAGTACATACATCTTTGGTCTGAGAATGTTGCACATCTTTCCACTACATTTGCGATTGTTAAGGGCTCTTGGCATCCCTCACAAATTGCTTGATTTTTAGCCATCATTGGCCCATGAGTCAGTCTTGTGTTCCCGATTCTTAGCCTTGTTAATGCAACTTCCACCTTTCGGTTGGGATGGATGCTAGTCACCCAACTGCCAAGGTCATCTCTAATCTCTCGCAGTTTATTTCTGGAGATATGCCTCCATTGTTCCTTCCATTTATCACGAAGACAACTCCTGATGCTGGGTTTCAGGTCGGTGTGTGGGAGAGGAAAACGAGCATCACAAGGCTGAGCGGCAGCTGCCTTGGCCTTCTGATCAGCTCGCTCATTCCCACTGATACCAACATGCGCTGGCACCCAACACAGAGTTATCTTTTTACATGTTGACATCAGTGCAAGCCAATCTTGAACCTCCCTCACTATTGGATGTGATGAGTTTAAGCTGATTGCTTGCAAGGCACTACGAGAGTCACAATATATCACAATAGAATGGTTCATAAGATCTCTAGTCATCTTAACTGCTGCAAGGATGGCATGTAACTCTGCAGTGAAGATCGAGGCTGCTAGAGAAAGACTGCCAGATGCAGTCTTCCTTCTGCTCACTGCTGCAAAACCCACACCATTTTCAGATTTCGAACCATCTGTATATATCGCGTCCGATCCTTGGTACTTAGAAATGTGCTGAAGAAATCTCTCTGACTTCTGCTTCAGGTCTCTCCCCTTTCCCAATTCCGACCAAATCCAGCTCGACTTGATTAGTCCAAGAGGAGAATTGGGGAATTCCAACAGCCAGAAACTTACTGAGACTTAAATTAAGTTCTTCTACAAGATTCCTCATTCTCCTACCATAGGATCGGCTATCCTCAAGGGGGTTGAAAACCAATCTGGATGTAGGAGATCCCGGAATCCTTTGTAGTCTCGTGTAGTAAATCAGGTTCATGTAGTCCCGGTGTAATGAAAGAGGTGGTTCTCCACTCTCAGCATACAGGGACTCCACAGGTGAAGACCTGAAAGCCCCAGTACAGATTCTGAGAGCCTCATTATGAACCGAGTCGGTAAAGCCGTAGAAGCGTTGTGCGGTCTGCACCCCAAGATAAATGTGAAAGAACCCACAAAATACTAAGTGCTTTTGTAGCCTTTACTTTTAACTGTTTGATGTGAGGCACCCATGTAAGCCTTGAGTCAAAAATTAGACCCAAGTACTTCACCTCTTGGACAAATTGCAGTGGGTTTGCTCCTAAATAGAGGGAAGGATGGAACTTTCCTCGTTTTGTGGAAATGTATAGCCATGGTCTAGCTTGGAGAAAATTTGAACCCATGATATGTTGCCCACTGTACAACCTGATTTATTGCAGTCTGCATGTGTCCTTGCACATCCTGTAAGCTTCCTCCTGAGCAGTACAGTGTAAAGTCATCCACATACAGATTACATGAGACAGCACTTGGAACAACCTTTACAATGTCATTTATAGCAATGGCAAACAGGGTCACACTTAAGACACTCCCTTGTGGGACCCCTTCCAGCTGATCTTCCAGGTTAGAGAAACTGTTTCCTACCCGAACTCTAAACTTCCTGTCAGCAAGGAAGCTTTGTATGAAAGTAGGTAATGCTCCTCTTAAACCAATGTCATACAGCTTCATGAGTATGCCATGCTTCCAAGTAGTATCGTAAGCCTTTTCAAGGTCAAAGAAGACTGCTATCATGTGACGTCGCTGTGCGAAGGAATTCCGTATAGCAGTTTCCATCCTCACAAGTGCATCTGTGGTTGATCTTAATTTTCTAAATCCATATTGATATGGGGTCAACATGTTTTCTTTTTCCAGCAGCCATGTCAACCTGAAGTTGACCATTTTCTCCATCAGCTTGCAGATGCAGCTGGTGAGGGAAATTGGTCTGTAATTTCCTGGTGTGGAAGCATCTTTGCCAGGTTTAGGAACAGGAATGATTATAGCTTCTCTCCATGTGGATGGCACTGTGCCCTCTCTATAGATCCTATTAAATAGGTCTAACAGGAATTTCTGGGAGCTCTCTGGTAAGTGAGATATCATTTGGTATGGAATACCGTCACTTCCTGGGGCAGTCTTACGGCAGAGCTGCAAGGCAGATTCCATCTCCTTGCGCAAAAATGGCAAGTTGTATGGAAGTTCTGCTGCAGTCCTACTGAAGAACGACACTGGGTGTTGTTCTTGTTCTGCCCGAAAAGTGGAGAATCAAGCAGTGTAAGATGCTCCAGAGGAGATCTCTGCCATGGATTTAGCTAGCTCATTTGCAACATCTTTTTTATCTGTGATGATTATGCCATCTATCTTCAGAGCAGGTTGTGACATGGATATGCTCTTTCCAGCGATCTTACGCACCTTGTCCCATACCCATGCTAAGGGAGTCCCAGAGTTAATCGAGGAGACATACTGTCTCCACGACGTCCGTCTAGCCTCCTTTAGCACATGCCTGGCCTTGGCTCGGGTCTTCTTGTAATTGATCAAGGTTACAATGCTGGGGCGTCGTTTCATTTGCCTTAATGCAGCTTTTCTTGCTCTGACAGCTTGTTGGCATTCATCAGACCACCATGGTACTGGAGGTCGACGGTAATGGCCACTACTTTTCGGAATGGATGCTTCCGCTGCAAGATGAATTCGTGATGTGAGGTGATTAACAGCATCTTGAACACACTGAAAATCATTCACAGATCCTTGCAATACTGCAGTTGATCTAAAAATTCCAGTCCGCATGTTCAAGTCGCCATCTCTGCACTCCATTGGCTGGAATACCATTCACCTCCTCCAAAAGTATTGGAAAGTGGTCACTTCCATGCAAGTCTTCCATGACCTGCCAAGTGAAGTTCAACTGTGAATCAGGTGAGCCTATTGATAGGTCTATATTGGAGAATGTCCCAGTTTGAATTTGGAAATGTGTGGGAGTGTCATTGTTCAGTAAAACTGCATCTACTCTTAAGAACAAGGACTCCAAGGCCCTTCCTCGAGGGTTGCACAAAGTGTCTCCCCAGAGGTGATGCCGACCATTGAAATCTCCCAAGAGTAGAAATGGATGTGGCAACTGCCCAAGTAGATCTTCCAAATCATTAATGTTGAGATTATGTGGAGGAAGGTAGATGGATGCAACAGTGTAAGGTCGTGTCAAGCCTATTCTCACAGCCTTCACCTGCAGTGTTGTCTGCAGGTGGATGGCCTGGAAGGGAATATCTTGACATACCATTACTGCTACTCCTCCATGAGGTCCATTGTCAAAGGTTCCATAATAGGCTTGAACTTGGAATCCTCTCAGGAAAATGGGACGATTTTCCCTGGTCATAATCTCTTGTAGGCATACACAAACTGGGTTCCATGAAGCTATCAGATGTTGCAGTTCTTCCCATTTTGCATGAATTCCCTGACAGTTCCATTGGATTAGGGTATCCAGTTCTTTAGATAATTTCTTCATAAGGTGTTTGGCAGCACCTGTGGTCAAAGTTTGCCTCACACCTTTAGGCTGTCCCTTTCCAGGATCCTGGAGTACCTTTTTAATATTTGTTGACCTGTGGAACTAGTTTCCACAGGTTTCCCTTGGACAGGTTCAGGATTTCTTTGCCTGGGCAAAGGACGGACCTGAGCCTTTGCTTCAGGGGTTCTGTCTAGCAGTGGAGGCCCCTGTGGATGTTGTGGCAGCTGGAGTCTTTTGGACAGGTTCAGGATTCCTTTGCCTGGGCAAAGGGCATGCCTGAGCCTTTACTTCAGGAGCATTCTGCCTAGCAGCAGAGGCTCCTGTGGATGTGGTGGCAGCTGGAGCTGTCACCGTTGAGGCCTCTGGAGCCTTGCCTGATGGCTCTAAAGACCTTACTTTGGGAGAAGTCTCCTCAATAGACCCCTCACTCCTACTCCGTTTCTGGTGGAACAACTCACCAGAGGCAGTGTCAGCAATTTGGGACTGAGGTTTAGAGGAAGTGGCAGAGTGTGTGCTGTAAGAAGCATTGGAGGGCAAGGGTTGGTGGGAAGGAGGATGGGCTAGAACCGAAGCAAAGGACCTACCTGGCTGTGCAAACAGCACACGGGCACATCGCTTTGCCTCTGGAAAACTAACTTTCTCCTTGCTCCTTATTACCAATACTTCCTTTTCAAATTTATACCTTTTACATTGCTTTGAAGAAGCTTCATGAGCTTCTTTGCAGTGGTAACAGCATATTGGACCTGGACAGTTGTCATCTCCTTGATGACCTGTTGTACCACACTTTACACATACTCTTGGTTGTCCATTTTCTTTAAAACGGCAAGAGTTGGCTCCATGCCCATAACCTTGGCAGTGGAAGCACCGCATAGGGTTGGGCACATATGGCTTTACCTTGAGGTGGTACCATGCCAACTTAACTGATTCTGGAAGGACTAATGTGTTAAAAGTTAGAAGAAGAGCTGGTGTAGACTGTTCCAAACCATCAACTTTCTTCCTGAAACATTTTACTGCCACTACATTAAAATTCTCTAGTTCCTCTAACAGTTTCTCCTCAGAATACCTCATCAGGTCTCGGGAAAAGACAATTCCCTTACACTGATTGAGGGTTTTGTGAGGAGAGCATGAAACTTGAGCCCTAGGAATGTTGCATATTGCACGCAGTCACTCTCGTCTGGTGACGAAACCTCAACTATCAGGCTACCATCTCGCTGTGGGGTGATGCGAGGATCACGTTGACATACTTCAACTATTTTCCGATGAACCTCAAAAATATCAAGATCCATGATTGATACACCATCAATGGTCTTCACTACCAGGTACTTACTATATGAAATGCTTTCGTATTTACCAGGTAAGATCTCCTTAGTGGATTGAGGAGGACTTTTCCCCTTCTTACCTGGTTTGGGAGCCCGGGAACCATTACGATTCCCATTCTTGCCCTTTGGAAGCTGGAAAGGTTCCAGAGTGACAACGTGTGATTTTCCAGAGAGAATGGTCGAGGGATTGCACAGGTCGTCAGGGAGAGAGCTAGATCTTTGTAAATTTGTAGTACTCATACAAATTGGAATTCTTCATTTCCTCACCCCCCCACCCACCATGGAGTCCAACGAGGGGAAGCTATAGTTGGGGTTCAAAATCTCCCAACAGCCACAGGGGTAATGAGGAAATATACGCAGCCACTATTACAGTACTGATGGCAGTCGTGGGACCAATGCGCTACCGACTGAATAGTGCCTGCTTGACCCTAGCCATATTTGACCAGCCGATTGACTTGACCAGGCCTTGATCAAGCCATCCGTCTAACCAGAATAAAGAACCAAAGAGGTGTGTTGCTAGCTGCAGGGCGCAGCGTGCAGCATCGCTCAACCTCCAGGACTCCTGTCTCCTGGTAATACAGGATACCACACACGGCAAACACACGTGGGAGAGTTCTCCCTGGTCCAAGATGGAATGAACCAGGGGTGGGTACACCATCCCCTCTCATAGGCCTTGGTGCACCAGGAAGCCATTTTGTCTCATCCCTCACTGGTGACCCCTCCAGTATGGGGTAGCCCTCTGGTCCGGCTCACCAGATCATTGGGACCTCAAGCCACCCCACCGCGGCAAGGCGGCTTCCGTTAGGGGGGTGTCACCGTTGAGACCCCTGGAGCCCTTCCTGACGGCTCCGAAGACCCCACCTTGAAATGAGTCTTTTCAACAGACTCAGGATTCCTTTGCCTGGGCAAAGGACAACCCGAGCCTTTGCCTCAGGGGCATTCTGCCTAGCAGCGGAGGCCCCTGTGGATATGGTGGCAGCTGGGGCTGTCACCATTGAGGCTTCTGGAGCCTCACCTGATGGCTCCAAAGACCTTACTTTGGGAGGAGTCTCTTCAATAGACCCCTCACTCCTACTACGTTTCTGGTGGAATTCACCAGAGGCAGTTTCAGCAATTCAGGACTGAGGTTTAAAAGAAGTGGCAGAGTGTGTGGTGTAAGAAGCATTGGAGGGCAAGGGTTGGTGGGAAGGAGGATGAGCCAGAACCGAAGCAAAGGATTTACCTGGCTGTGCAAACAGCACACGGGCACATCGCTTTCCCTCTGGAAAACTAACTTTCTCCTTGCTCCTTATTATCAATATTTCTTTCTCAAATTTGTAACTTTTACACTGCTTTGAAGAAGCTTCATGAGCTTCTTTGCAGTGGTAACAGCATATTGGGCCTGGAGAGTTGTCATCTCCTTGATGACCTGTCGTACCACACTTTACACATATTCTTGGTTGTCCATTTTCCTTAAAACGGCAAGAGTTGGCTCCATGCCCATAACCCTGGCAGTGGAAGCACCGCATAGGGTTGGGCACATATGGCTTTACCTTGAGGTGGTACCATGCCAACTTAACTGATTCTGGAAGGACCAACGTATTAAAAGTTAAAAGGAGAGCTGGTGTAGACTGTTCCAAACCGTCAACTTTCTTCTTAAAACGTTTTAGTGCCACTACATTAAAATTCTCTAGTTCCTCTAACAGTTTCTCCTCAGAATACCTCATCAGGTCTCGGGAAAAGACAATTCCCTTACACTGATTGAGGAGTTTTGTGAGAACATGAAACTTTAGCCCCAGGAATGTCGCATATCGCACGCAGACGGTCACTCTCGTCTGGTGACGAAACCTCAACTATTAGGCTACCATCTCGCTGTGGGGTGATGCGAGGATCACGTTGACATACTTCAACAATTTTTCGATGTACTTCGAAAATATCAAGATCCATGATTGATATACCTTCAATGGTCTTCACTACCAGGTACTTACTATATGAAATGTTTTCATTTTTACCAGGTAAGATTTCCTTAGTGGATTGAGGAGGACTTTTCCCCTTCTTACCTGGTTTGAGAGCCTGGGCACCATTACGATTCCCATTCTTGCCCTTTGGAAGCTGGAAAGGTTCCAGAGTGACAATACGTGATGTTCCAGAGGGAATGGTCGGGGGATTGCGTAGGTCGTCAGGGAGACAGCTAGATCTTTGTAAATTTGTAGTACTCATACAAATTGGAATTCTTCATTTCCTCACCCCCCCACCCACCATGGAGTCCAACGAGGGGAAGCTATAGTTGGGGCTCAAAATCTCCCAACAGCCACAGGGGTAATGAGGAAATATACGCAGCCACTATTACAGTACTGATGGCAGTCGCGGGACCTATGCACTACCGACTAAATAGTACCTGCTTGACCCTAGCCATATTTGACCAGCCGATTGACTTGACCGGGCCTTGATCAAGCCACCCGTCTAACCAGAATAAAGGACCAAAGAGGTGTGTTGCTAGCTGCAGGGCGCAGCGTGCAGCATCGCTCAACCTCCAGGACTCCTGTCTCCTGGTAATACGGGATGCCACGCACGGCAAACACACGTGGGAGAGTTCTCCCTGGTCCAAGATGGAATGAACCATGGGTGAGTGCACCATCCCCTCTCATAGGCCTTGGTGCACCAGGAAGCCATTTTGTCTCATCCCTCACTGGTGACCCCTCCAGTATGGGTAGCCCTCTGGTCTGGCTCACCAGATCATTGGGACCTCAAGCCCCCCACCGCGGCAAGGCAGCTTCCGTTAGGGGGGGTTTGTCTGTGAATATTGCATCTATTGCAAACTGTGATGATATGGTTCAGGGTGAGGTTGGTGTTCCATAGGTGGCATCGTGGGAGAAATTTTTTTTCAATATAGGGAGTGAGGTGGGTAAATCTTGTGCTGTTGACCCTAAGGCGAGCCAACACCACCTCCTCCCTTCTGACTTTCCTGTGGGCTGTGTCCCACAGTTCTATTTTTTGTTTTATTTTGTGTGTGAGTTGGAGGCTGGTCCACTCACTTGCCACAGATGTATTTTTGCTTTTATAAGAGACACAAAACACCTGAGATCTGTACGTACTATGCTAAGGTCCAGATCACCAGTTGACCCGGCTAATTTGTCAACCTGCTCATTGCTATGGATACCAGAGTGTCCTGGTACCCATATTAGCTTGATTGATTTATTGGCACCATG
>NC_051388.1:32054166-32064166 GCF_015228065.2 Penaeus monodon | reverse complement strand
GTAGCTGATCCGACATTTTCTGAAATAAGTACACCGAGGGCAGAGACAGGAGGGCGAACAGGGGAGGGGGGAGGGGGTTGTGTGACAACAAGGACCGTATGTAAGATATAAACATATATATTGCAGTGATAGTAATGTTTGAGATTTTATAAGTTAATTTTTTTTTATATCTCTTTTTAAAAATAAAATGTGCGTATGTGGCTACATGAGGCGAGTAGTGAATAGACGAGTTAGAGTTATGAAATGAGTAAGTCAGAATAAGCACACGAGTAGAAAATATAATAGTGATAAGAGTAGGTATAAAATCATAGCAAACAGGTAAAGCGAGTGAGAGTAAATATGAAATGGAATGGCATGGGTGTTGAAATAAGTAAGCAAAGGGGAGGAGAGGGAGGGCGGGCGTTTAAGGGTAGTAGGGGGGGTGAGGGATATGGGCGAGGATGGGGACGTGGGTAAGTAAACGAGGTGGAAAAATGTTAGTGTGCAAGGGAAATAGATCGATCTGAGCTGAGTGCACGAAAAGGATATAATTGATAATATGGTTACTATTAAACGGAAATTGCGACATTATATCAACAACTATGCGAAATCACAGAATGATACTGTTTTCAGTATGTGAAATTAATGAAGGTTGACAAGTCTGTCACGGAACAGACAAAGGTTGCAGAGCAACGCATGGTGGAAGAGTACTGCCGGGACGAGCACATACGCGGCAAAAATATTACGCAAATTGGGCATCCCATCCCGTTGGGAAATGCCAGCCCTCAGCCCACGTAGAGTCGTAAAACTATTGAGCGCATCTGGGCGATAAGAGTGCGTCTGGGCATGTATAAAGGACAACATTCGACTTAACACTAATTACATGTCCAGAACCCAGCGTGCGGTCATCACCAAGGACCATGTAATGAAGTTGAAATGAAGTTCGTGATATAGAATGATTAATGAAAGAAAGGATGTGAAAATCTGTCAGCATCTTCACGATTGTCAGGAGAAGAAAGAAAGAAAATAGTTAGGATGAATGAGGCAATTTCGCATGATTCTATGAATTATGATAACGAAAATCACGAACAATATGAAATCGTAGTAATTGATATAATAGAACTATTTTCTAATGCTGAGATAATTGAAATAAAAAACAGAAAATAATAAATTGTATGTATATTTCTAGTCGTGGGTGTGGTCAGATGGCAATCAGAGTTGACCATTTTACTTGAGTGAGATCGAATCAGGTTCATATGCAATAATTCTACTATAGCAAAATTAAACGTGTGAGAAAGAAACACATTTTCGTCGAAAACTTAAACAATCGAAACAGTAATATATGGGATAATGAAAGTACTATGTTAAGTACACAGGAATAATTTAAGAAAAATAACTGAATGTATAAACATAAATGTAATATCAATATAAATAAATTGTACTGTGATAAATATGGCAAAATAAAAATATGTCGATAACGAAAAGGAAATTGATCATTCAAGTGATCAAAATCCCAAACTATTTGAAAAAAAAGATATAACGAAAAAATGAAATAAACTTGATATTCGAAAAAAAATATAAGAAAATATTTGAATGTGGCATTTCAAACACAGGTGAAAAGAGGGGAGAAAATGTCATCACTTGACATGACCCGACCTGATCTGACTTAGGGTACTAAATGTTAACTGAACCACAATTAAAATAATCAAATGAAACATTTGTACGTATAAAACATTTACTTTTTTTTAATATGAAACATACGCATATAATAAAACACATCATACATATAAATGCATACAAGACAAGAAAAAAAAAAAAAATCTAATGTTTGGGATGTAACACCAAGATGACAACTGCTAATGAACTCTGGATATCACACAGACAGAAAGGTCAGGAAGACAGGTCACGCGCAATCAAAATTTGGTCTTGAAAGGCAAGTTTGAAGCCAAATGAGAATCACACTTACAAAGTATAACTCGCTCATGTTAATTCATTTGTTTAATTGAAATTAACGTTTAAACAAATATCACGACACTAGAATATTAAAACGCTAATGACCCGAATACATATATTGAAAATAGGTGGAGAGGGAGGGGGAAATGTGGAGGGGGTTTAAAGAGAGAGGGAAAGTCGGGAACTAGGGTAGGTGGGGAGGTCTGGAGAAAGAAAAAAAATGCACCTTTGTAGATAATTCCACTATGTTCTAAGTATTTCCAAATTATCCCATTTATACATAGTTAAACCAAACCGAAATAAATGCACTGAACAACTATAAATAACGAAATCTACGTTAATAGGGCATCGGCTAATGCAATGGGGAATAATGATAAGAAAATATCCCTAGAATATGGCAGTACTCTTGTGTATACCCACGAGGGCATAGAGCATTCGAGAAAAAAACGGATGAAAATACCTACATAATGCTTTAGTTTACCATGAAGGAGTTAGAAAAAAAAACACGCCTAAGAAAATTACTCTCACAAATGAAATCAAGACAATCTTCCACGATGAGGAAATTCGAAGAAACGTGATAGTTAATAGAGAAAAAATGCACTAGCACGGACACTTGTTCAGATGTTTAAAAAAAATTACTGCACTTGAAAACATAACGGCACGCACACATGGGGAGGAATAAGAAAGGAAAAGAATTGCCCATGGCGTACTTAGAGTTGTTTTTGGAGGGGGTGGTCAAATTTTATGTTCATGTTGGAGTTCGTGTCGCAAGCTCGAAAGAAGCAACATCCTTCGCTGTCACCATTTGTAAAACGCAAGGTCTGTTGCGTGTATTTCTATTGATAGAAGGTTCTTGGTAGTGTAGCATAGACCGAGGTTAGAATGGCTGGCTTGTGCAGTGACCCGGGTAGCGAGTAGGCCCGATAAGGTGAGGCCCTGGAGAGTGGCCCTGGAGAAGGTAGCGTCCGAGCAGGTCCGCGACTCGAAGTAGAGTTTTGTCCTGGCAATGGTAGGAGTCAGAGGTCATGAGCAATGTGGTCGTGGCTTAGGTCAGTACAGCGGCGATGCCATGTGCACACCGCCTAATTGGTCACCCCTGTTAGTTGTCATTAAAGGCACTTTGACCACTCTGAGATACTGGCTATCCGGTTTCATACCCGGAGTGACCTAGGTTCGAGGCCTGGTCAGGGAGGATTGTTTTATATATATTATATATATATATATATATATATATATATATATATATATATATATATATGTGTGTGTGTGTGTGTGTGTGTGTGTGTGTGTGTGTGTGTGTGTGTGTGTGTGTTTACCTATTATAGATATATATATATTGTATATTGTATATGTGTTTTTCTATGTCTGTGTGTGTGTGTGTGTTTACCTATTATAGATATATATATATTGTATATATATATATATATATATATATATATATATATATATATATATATATATATATATATATATATATATATATATAATTACATGAGGGGCTTCAAAAAGTTCGTGGAAAAATGTTCATACCTAAAAATCATATTGAAGGATTTTGATTTCAGTGCGCCTGAACATTCTTGTACCAACGTGTTATAGCGTGTTCCGACATGAACCCTGAAATGCAAGTAATAACGCATCGCCGCCAGTTGGAAGTCATGTTATCTGAAACATGTTAAAGGTATTTGTCAGGATTCGACTTATAAAAAGCTATAAGAATCAGAACGGAAAACGGAAAAACACCCGAGGAAACATACAGAAAGGTTTACTATTAACGGCACTAAGATACACTATACATACACATACATAGCAAAATATGTACAATAAGGAGCGTAGGAGTGAGAGAGGATCCAGCGGAGCAGGCGAGGTCACATGGCGGAAGGGAGCACACAAGTCAGAAGTCACAGGACAACTGCTGAATTTTTGACTGGTGCTCCTTTTATTTGACTCGACGATATTTACGACGAAATCCTCGTCCCCCCACACGGGGAGACGGCCAATCACGGATGACCTGGGACCGCCCACTTTGACCGAGTATACATCGCGGAAGGTCCAGTGTATGTTCGGGAAGAGATCTCCCCATGCGGTGAGGCGACCACCGCTACTGCCGCCCCGCGAGCTCCAGTGACCCTCATGAGAAGGACAGCAGTGCTCAAGATGAACTTGACATCTCGCCCCATCTTTTTAAGATAATCATCCGGAGTGGATATTATCTACAAACATCTTGGGCGCTGAGGTTCTTGGTTCCTTCTAGCCTGGGGCGCTGTCGGTTTCCTCTAGTGAATGTAGTTCCAGGGCCTTCCCTTCCGTCACCCGCACTCTCCCGGCGATCACGGTCCTGCCTTCTGTCGGACTTAGTGCACCGCCGCTCCTCCACCAGTCCCTCTACTCCCGGTAGCTCCTCCGGGATGTCCTCGGCAGGCAGCTCCTCCGGGATGTCCTCGGCAGGCAGCTCCTCCGGGATGTCCTCGGCAGGCAGCTCCTCCGGGATGTCCTCGGCAGGCAGCTCCTCCGGGGTCTCCTCGGCAGGCAGCTCCTCCGGGGTGTCCTCGGCAGGCAGCTCCTCCGGGGTGTCCTCGGCAGGCAGCTCCTCCGGGGTGTCCTCGGCAGGCAGCTCCTCCGGGGTGTTCTCGGCAGGCAGCTCCTCCGGGGTGTTCTCGGCAGGCAGCTCCTCCGGGGTGTTCTCGGCAGGCAGCTCCTCCGGCGTGTCCTCGGCAGGCAGCTCCTCCGGCATGTCCTCGGCAGGCAGCTCCTCCGGCATGTCCTCGGCAGGTAGATCATCCGGTGGTACGATGCCCACCAATTCCTCGGGCGGACATCCCACGCCAACTGGTCGTTCGGGTGCATGTCCAGCACCCACCAGTTGCTCTCCCTGTGCGTCCCCGGCAGGCAGTTTCTCCTGTGCGTCCTGGGCAGGCAGTTCCTCCTGCGCAGGCGGCTCCTCCGGCGCGTCCTGGGCAGGCGACGACTCATCCGGCGCGTCCTGGGCAGGCGACGACTTATCTGGCGTGTCCTGGGCAGGCGACGACTCATCCGGCGCGTCCTGGGCAGGCTCATCCGGCATGTCCTCGGGAGGTAGCTCCTCCGGCACGTCCTCGGCAGGCAGCTCCTCCGGCAAGTCCTCGGCAGGCAGCTCCTCCGGCATGTCCTCGGCAGGCAGCTCCTCCGGCGTGTCCTCGGCAGGCAGCTCCTCCGGCCAACTGGTCGTTCGGGTGCATGTCCAGCACCCACCAGTTGCTTCTCCTGTGCGTCCCCGGCAGGCAATTTCTCCTGCGCGTCCTGGGCAGGCAGTTCCTCCTGCGCAGGCGGCTCCTCCGGCGCGTCCTGGGCAGGCGACGACTCATCCGGCGCATCCTGGGCAGGCTCATCCGGCATGTCCTCGGGAGGTAGCTCCTCCGGCATGTCCTCGGCAGGCAGCTCCTCCGGTGTGTCCTCGGCAAGCAGCTCCTCCGGCGTGTCCTCGGCAGGCAGCTCCTCCGGCATGTCCTCGGCAGGCAGTTTCTCCTGCGCGTCCTCGGCAGGTAGATCATCCGTTGGTCCGACGCCCACCAGATCCCTGGGCGGACATCCCACGCCAACTGGTCGTTCGGGTGCATGTCCAGCACCCACCAGTTGCTCTCCCTGTGCATCCCCAGCAGGCAGTTTCTCCTGCGCGTCCTGGGCAGTCGACAACTCATCTGGCGCGTCCTGGGCAGGCGACGACTCATCCGGCGCATCCTGGGCAGGCGACGACTCATCCGGCGTGTCCTCGGCAGGTAGCCCTTCCGACAACTCGATGCTCACCATTTCCTTGGGCGGGCATCCCACGCCATCTGGTCGTTCGGGTGCACATCCCGCACCCACCAGTTTTCCAAGCGGACATGCAACGGCGGCTAACTCCTCCGACTTACGTGCAGTCGCTGGCGTGGTGTTCACTGTCGGCTGAGGCTTCCTCAACCGCGCCTGCTTCTTCCGACGGCCGTTCCCCGGGAGTCTCTTACGCTTTTGTCCGTCTTGCCGACAGGATTCCCGCTGCGACGGGTCCTTGGGCAGACGGAACGTGTCCAGGTGCGACTCCGTGGTCAGTCGCTCCTCTGGCCAGCGTTCTACTCCCGGGACTTGAGTTTCCCGGACGACGTGCTCCCTCGCGTAAGGAGGGCCAGAGCAAGGCCAAAAGCGGGCTGCCTCTGTATCTCCCGTTTCCGGTAGTACAGGGCCAGCTGCTCGCGTCTGATCCTCTCCTGCTCCTGTATGTAGTGATAAAGGGCCATGCCTTCAAGGCCTAACAGTTCACCTTCCTTCATGTAGTCCCTCATGGTGCCGTTTTCCAGACCGTCTGATCCTGGCAAGGTCGCCAATGATATAAGAATCAGAACGGTCAAGGTCAACGGAAAAACACCCGAGGAAACATACAGAAAGGTTTACTATTAACAGCACTAAGATACACTATACATACACATACATAGCAAAATATGTACAATAAGGAGCATGGGAGTGAGAGAGGATCCAGCGGAGCAGGCGATGTCACATGGCGGAAGGGAGCACACAAGTCTGAAGTCACGGGACAACTGCTGAATTTTTGACTGGTGCTTCTTTTATTTGACTCGACGATGTTTACGACGAAATCCTCGTCCCCCCACACGGGGAGACGGCCAATCACGGATGACCTGGGACCGCCCACTTTGACCGAGTATACATCGCGGAAGGTCCAGTGTATGTTCGGGAAGAGATCTCCCCATGCGGTGAGGCGACCACCGCTACTGCCGCCCCGCGAGCTCCAGTGAACCTCATGAGAAGGACAGCAGTGCCCAAGATGAACTTGACAGTATTGTTGTATGAGATTTTCGATCTAGCTTCGCCCGGGCCTTTTATACATATGGCCCGGCCTATGTTAGCTATTTATGGCTCATTTTATTCTCTAGCATTCTGTGCTTACCATAGTGGCGAGATTGCTAGCAGGCGCTCCTGCTGCCATATGTAAGCATGCGGCATAATCTCTTTACCAGCCCAGCGGCAGTTGAGGGCGGTCCTTGTCTCAGAAATTCTGTAAGTAATGTACCAGTGTAGCGTTCAGCTCGCCACAATGCATGCAACACCTGTCTACATAGTCAGTTGTCTCTATGATCTGCCATGTGCAATGGTAACTGGCCGAGAAGGAAGATCTCGTTTTCTTTCTGTGGCATTACACTTCTGTCTTAAGATTTTTCGGCTAGGTTGTATGATTATGGGATTTGGTGCAAATGTAAATGTTTGTTAGTCTGTCAGCAAGCTCATTCCCTCTGATGCCTATATGGCTAGGAACCCAGTTTATGATTATTCATCTAACCTGAGCAAGCACTGTGGTCAGGAGGTAGATGTTGTCTTTGGGTAAGCTTTGCTGTAAACAGTCGATAGCTGCCCTGGAGTCCATATGTATGACCTTGAACTCGATCAAGGTTGATGCCCACGGCGGGGCTTCACTAAAGTCAGGGTGGGGGGAGTCCATGCCCTTGGCAAGTAGTTGTTCTTTTAGCTGATAGCATATCAACACCCTGGCTGTGTAATACAGCCAGGAGTTGTTTGCAAACAGCTTGTGGTGTTTTTGTCTCATGTTTGTGTTCCTTGGTGCCTTTGAAAGGAACTGAGCTGTCATTAGATTAATTCGTGAGTCCAGGAGGAGAAGGTTTGCCTCCATGAAGAGGTTGAGGGTCTTCATCCATCTTGGGGCATCAGAATGATCCTAGCAGCTTCATTTTGAATTTTCTCCATGCCCCTTGTGAACCCATGGAGGTGTTCATGTGGGGGTCCCATTTTCCATTGGATTCGGTTTAGCACCATTCTCTCGGTCGTCTTGCCCAGACAGCTGAGGAGAGAGATGAGGAACCATGATAGCCCTCTTCCAGCTCTGGGGTAGAGTGGAAGTTTCCCAGGACTTGTTGATGAGTTGCAGGAATGCAAGCTCACCTGCAGTCCTAGGTGAGAAATGATGGGGCATGAGATCCCATCAGCACCGGGGCTGAGCAAGAATTGTTTTTGTAGGTTTGTCTTAGTTCCCTCAGAGAAAAGATAACATCTGAGTTATCGGGTTTGGCTGCCCTTCTCTGATATGAGCAAGTCTGCCTGGTTCTGCATTCTTGGTTTGCCCTCAGTTCGGCTGCGAGAACAAACAGCAACAGTCTGCCAGAGAACTTGTGCACCAGTCTGTTTGCTTCTGATTGAGGATCATGGTGTGTGAACCTTGGGGCTGAGCGGATAGCAGCTCCCCTGACCCATTGCCACAGCTCCATAAGGGTGGTTTGGCAGTCAAAGAACTCACACCATTCCAGCCACTTTTCCTGCCTGACGCTTTTGGCAGTTTCCTTGGCATCCCTGACTGCTTCCCTTAGGAGGGCTAGTTGTCAGGGGTTCTTTGCCTTCAGAATTGTTTTCTGCACATGTTCACTCTGTGGTTGACTTACTTAATCTCATCATCAAAGTACCAGGTGCCTTTATAACTCCTGGACCATGGTCGAGTTTTAGGTATAGTCTGTGAGGCTGCTTGATTTATGGCACTGATAAGTCTGGCTTCAAGCACTTCAACATTTTCACTCAGACAGTTGGCCAAGGCATTCTGAAAGGCTTTCCAGTTGGCTTGTCTGTTTTCCATCTTGGACTTGTTTGTGGCATTTGGACTGGGCCAGCATCCATGAGGGGAGTAAGAGTGCAATAATGGTCATTTGTGACAGTCTCATCAACACACCATTTGATTCTCTCCACCAGAGCCGCAGTGGCCAAGGTGAGATCTAGGAGCCCTCCTCTGATATGCATTGGCTCTTGGCTATTGAGAAGAGCGATCTCGGGGAAAGTCTCAAGCACATTGGCTACGTGATAGCCTGCCGCATCTGGTACGCTGCAGGGAGCCAGGATTGGGTGGTGTGCATTGAAGTCTCCCCCTATGATCACTCGGTCATGGGCTGCAGTAGCACAGACCTGGCTGATGTCTTAGCTCCTACTGCCTATCTTGTTGTACACACTGTACAGCATGAGGGAGCCCCCAGCCAGGTGAATCTCAATAGAAAGAGATTCAACATCACATTGCGGTGCATCGGCTATTGCGGAGCAAGGGATTGTTGCTCTGACCAGGGTGATCAAGCCTCTTTTGCCAGTTGTGCTTGATAGCATGAATCCATGACACCCTAAGAAGTGAACAGTCCCCTCTATTAATGTCTCCTGGAGCATGACAATGTCAATGTTCCTTGATCACACTTGCGTGGAGGATGGCATTCTTTGTATTAAAGCCATAGATGTTCCACTGTAGTATGCTTAGATGTTACTTGGTGATAGTTACATCAGAGACGTCTTTGTATTCGGATTCAGAGTCTGTTATATTGGAGTCTGACAACTCCATTGTGAAGTCCTCGCTGGTTGAAGGATCTTCATTTGGTTTTGGGCTGTTTGTCAGGCTATCATGGGTCCACTGGGAGGTGGAGAGCCTTTGGTAGGTCTGACTTTTGTGAGTTTGGCTTTTCTCACTTCAGGCTTTGTCTGTGTGTCTTTTCTCTTTGCTGACTTTACCTGGGTAAGGTCAGCCTGTTCTGGCACTGGCTGCACAGATTCAGCCTGTTCTGGGTCTACCTGTGAGGGCATGGTCAGAGTCTCGTCCTGGGGTGAGGGTGGGCTGCTTTGGCTCTGTTCAGCTTCCTCCCTTTCAGGACTGCAACAGTCTGGGTCATTGCCGTCATGGCGACCATGACTGCCTTCTCCGCCTCCTCACTTGACCTCCTCAAAGCTGTTGCTACTGCAGTGACTACAGCAGTCAACAGGAGAGTCATATCTTCCTCTTCAAAGAGATTATCGTCTCTTGGGGAGGTTTTGCATTGCTCTTTGAACCTTGATTCCTGTGGTTCTTTTTCTGCACTTTTGTAATGGTCTGGAACTCCTTATATTGGAGATATCTGGTGTCGGCTGTGGAAGAGCTTCCTTCCTCCTAGGAGGTCGTGAAGTCTTTTCTCTTTTGTTTTGTCCCCGGACATGGGTGTCAGGGGGAGCAGCAACAAAGTCTGGTCACTTTTTAGCAACCTGTCGCCTGAGGGCCGCCTCATTCCTGGCAGAGAGTAAGCCAGGCTCCAGGCCT
>NC_051388.1:32034166-32044166 GCF_015228065.2 Penaeus monodon | reverse complement strand
ATGATGACTGGTAAACCTGCGTCTGTTTCCTCTAGCGCTGCGTCGGCCTCCCTGTAGCGTTCGTGGCACCACCTGGCATCGGCTTGAAGAGTTGCCCCGGCGTTTGAGGGGGCTGGGCGAGGAGAGAGAGGGCGCAGCAGTCGGGGACTCGTGGACAGCGCATGAGGGAACTCTTGCATGGATGCAGTCTGAGGGGAGGGGGAGGGGGAGACGGTATCGTGGGGGGGCTTGCGGCGACAGCGCGTGGAGACTCCGGGTCAGCGTCCACTTCCCGCTCGCGTCGATTTCCTCCAGCCTGTCCTTCCCTGACTATCAGCGTGCGATAGTTGAAGTAGGCGAATTTTCCTTCTCGTCTTGCTGCATGGTAGCTCTCCATTTGTCGCCGTCTTGCTGCTATGGTGCCTGCACAGAAATCTTCATTTATGAATATCTGCATGCCACGCCTTCTCTCTCGGCGTAGGACGAGAATTTGGCGACGATGTC
Organism: Penaeus monodon; assembly: GCF_015228065.2. NCBI lineage: Eukaryota > Metazoa > Arthropoda > Malacostraca > Decapoda > Penaeidae > Penaeus > Penaeus monodon. The sequence goes on along the minus strand of NC_051388.1, from coordinate 32,043,683 downwards.
CCTGGGGCGCGTCTGGTGGATTGCCAGCTTCCCAACTCTATGCATGCGCTCGAATGCGGGACTTAGGTTCAGCTTTTCCCTCAGAAGCTCCCAGGGTCATCTGCAATGCTACAAATCCGAAGGTTGTTCCAGTAGCCTTGATCGTCTTGGTAGTCAAGCCGTTCATCAATTTGTTCGAGTTCCGACTTGAGGTGATTGTTTTCACGGAGAGTGTCTTGTAGGTCAGAGGAGAGACGGCGATTTTCATTCCCCAAGCTAGTCACTTTAGTGGCCAGTTCATCTATCGTTTTTTGGGTGAATTCCAGGCTGTTGATCAGGTCATTAATTTTACAATCGCTTGATCTGATGGCTTCTTGTCTTGCCTGCCGACCCCGTTTATTTGGGGCAGCATGGTCGGCAAAGGTGTCATCCACCCAGAGTGACTGGCTGAGGATTAACCTCAGGCGAGCTATCCAGGGAGGCACTTGGAACATCAGGCCCTTGCAGCAGGACAAGCGGTTACCTCTGTTATGGACGGAATTGAAGCAGTTGGGAGGTTGGCCTCTTGGAAGTGAGAAGACTTGGCAGTGGCATGATCAGTATGGCTTGGTACACCTACTACTGGTCGAGCTGCGGCTATGGTCATCACCTCCAGAGAGTAGCCTTAGCCATCTCCAGCCAATTTCAACCCTTGGTAGTTGAGCTAACACCGGTTGATGAGCGTATCATGGCAATGAGACTGAAGCATGCTTTTGGCTTTGTGTCTCTTATTGCTGTGTATGTTTGCAAGCTTGATGTGAAAGAGGCGCCGGCAAGACATTCATATTGTTCTGGGTGACTTCAATGCAGTATCCAGCTGTGATCGAGCTGGCCCTGCAATGTCTGTCAGCCCCTATGGCTAGGGAGCTGAGGCCAGCTGCGAGAACAGCTTCCTTCTCCGGGACTTTACTAGGTCTCAGAGAATGAGGATTTTGGTTCCTGGTATCAGCACTCCAACTCATCTCGCTGGACATGGTATAGAGATACAGGTACTGCAGCCAAGGAGAACGACCACATTCTTGTTACGCTTAATGCAGGATCCTTTAGAATTGCAGGATTTACTGGAGCACCAAGTTCTGTGGCACTGACCATAGGCTGGTAGTGGCTACCCTACAGGTCCACTTCAAAACTCCCCGTCCCCCTAGTGTCCATTTTAAGGTGTTTCACTTGGACAGACTGAGGTAGGAGGAATGTACCCGTGGGTTCGCCATGGGAATCTCTGGTCAGTTCATGGAACTTGAAAACCTGACAGACCCAGTTGCTCTATGTGAGTCCTTCAAGCCTAAACACTCGAAGAAGCAAAGAGTCCATTGGCGTACACCCGAGGGTAAGGCAGAATTTCCCTGAAGACATTCTAGGCCACTGCAGCATGTCGCATGGCTCGGCTGAATGCCAACCAGGACTTGCATCGCTCTTTGGTGTGTAGGGTTCGGACACCGTTGAGAAGGGACATGGAACAGATATCAGAAATTTTGCTGAGGAGGTTGAAGGCCATATATTGGTAAATGACTTTTGCCCTGCCCACCAAGCCCTGAGAAAGCCCGCCTCACAGATGACCGCAATCTGCTCAGTGAACGGACAGATCATCTCAGATCATGTTGGGGTTTGTGGACGTTGGGCTGAGCAATTTGAGCAGCTGTACCAGGTACACCCTCCAACAGTTAGTTTGGATGCAAGTGGTATCACAATACCTGTGCCAGACTTACACATCAGCAAGGAACCTCTTACCCTAACAGAGGTTAGGATGGTGATTTCCAAGCTGAAGTGTGGGAAAGCTGCAGGCATATGTGATATCCCTGCTGAACTGCTAAAGGCTGGGGGTGAACCTATGGCACAGGGCTCACATACAAAAAAAAAATTCATCTGACAACCTGGTTTCATTCCCTCTGACCTATTGAGGGGCGTGGTCATCCCTCTCTGGAAGGGGAAAGGGACCTTTAGGACTATAACAACTACCATGGCATTACACTGTTCAGTATACCAGGCAAGGTTTTCACCCACATTCTTCTGAAACAGATCCACAACCATCTACTAAGGCACCAGAGACTGGAGCAGTCTGGATTCACTCCTGGCAAGTCCACAATAGACTGTATCCTAGCACTTTGAGTAATTGTGGAATGCCATCCTGTGTTCGGCCGTAGGTTGCTTGCAGCCTACATTGACCTTAAGAAGGCATTTGACCCGGTGGATCGAGAACTGCCATGGGAGATTCTGAGACTCAGGGAAATTCTGACATGGATTATTGGCCTAATAGCAAGCCTATATATTGGTATTGAAAGTGCTGAAAATTGTGGTGGTTTTCACCCACATTCTTCTGAAACAGATCCACAACCATCTACTAAGGCACCAGAGACTGGAGCAGTCTGGATTCACTCCTGGCAAGTCCACAATAGACTGTATCCTAGCACTTTGAGTAATTGTGGAATGCCATCCTGTGTTCGGCCGTAGGTTGCTTGCAGCCTACATTGACCTTTAGAAGGCATTTGACCCGGTGGATCGAGAACTGCCATGGGAGATTCTGAGACTCAGGGAAATTCTGACATGGATTATTGGCCTAATAGCAAGCCTATATATTGGTATTGGAAGTGCTGAAAATTGTGGTGGATGCCTGTCGAACTCCCTCCCTGTTAATTCAGGGGTGAGGCAAGCTTATGTTCTTGCACCAACACTTTTCAACATCTGCATAGACTGGATGATGGGCAGACCTACTATCCAAAGTCAGTGTAGAGCAACACTGGGCAGTATCAAGGTCTCAGACCTTGACTTTACCGTCAGTAGACAGATTGGTCTGGCAGCAGAAGCCATGACATAGGCACCATGTCGGTACCTATGCAGAAGGACCAAGCTATGTGTCGTCAAGGCCTTCATATTGCCAGTTTTGCTCTGTGGAAGCAAAACCTGGATACTATCTAGTGCCTTGGAGTCTTGTCTTGATGCCTTTAACAAGTCCCTTTGCCGGATCAAGGGGTACAGTTGTCAGGACTATGTGTCCAACTGACGGCTACACTGTGAGACTGGCATGTTCTTGCATAATCCAGGATTGCCAGCTCATGTTATTTGGGCAACTAGCACATTTCCTTGTAGATGATCCTACCCATGAGGTTGTAGCTCTGTAAGACAACCCTGGGTGGAGGAGGTCCGTGGGACGACCTAGGAGGTCATGGCTTGGGCAGCTCGACGAGACCTGTCGCAAGGAGTTAAACATTTATATATACATATATATATATACACACATATATACACACCCACACACATATATGTATTTATATTTACACACAAACACATAGTATCACTTACCCCCCCCACACAACACACATATATACCTATATACCCACACACACACACACACACACACACATATACATATATATATATACATATATATATATATATACATATATATACATATATATACATAGAAATATACATATATATATACTTATATACATATATATATATATATATATATATATATATATATATATATATTGTGGTGACCACCTCACGACGAGCTTCCGCACAGGGTAGAGTAGGCTCTTGACGTTTGTCGATCTGACCCCCCCAATCACCGTGGAGCTCTTCGGACCTGACCAGTGTGTACACATCACGGCTGGGCCATTTAAGCAGCGAACCCGAAAGCAACACTCACTCATCGGCTAGGCTCTCACTACCTTTGTAAGCTCCACAAATAAAGAGCCAATTTGACTGACCGTAGTGTTTACCTAAACCTACACTGGTGACCCTCGGAGTTCAGAATCCAGTAGCCATGAGTCTCTCAGCCTCCCTTAAGCCACTACCTACCTGCACCGTCGCTTGCCTTCTCAAATGGTTCCTGCAGGTGGAACAGGAGTTCCTTCTACACGTCACCTCTCCGACCACCAAATATCAGATACTGGAAACAAATCTCTCACCTGACCTCCTTCTCTCCGTCAGCGACCTCCTCAACAACCCCGAATACAACACCTACAAACTCCTCAAGGAAGCAATCCTGCAGCGAGTGGTGCCCTCCCCACGAAACGTATTACACGCCCTCTTCACAACAACGCCACCGGACGGCCGTACTCCCTCCGAGATACTCAGACACATACAACGCACCCTCGCCCGATATCCTGCACTGGATGTTTCTCTAGCGTCTGCCGGAGGCAATTCAAACCGTCCTCCTTGTTTCAGAACTCCCTGTCGAGCAACTAACCTCGAAAGCTAATGACATCCTGGCCTTGCAGAACACTGCCCAAATTTCAGCGGTCTCCACTACCCCGTCCCTCGCGACACAGGTCGCCAAATTAACAACCGCCGTTCAACGACTAGCAGCCCGCGACCCTTCACCGTGTCCCAGGTTCCGTCACCGCAGCCGCATCTCCCCGTGCCACCCGTGACCGCGGACGAAACTATGCACCTCAACACTGTCAAACCTACAGCCGCCACCGCTCCCCGACTCCAGGTAGCTACTGTTTTTATCATTACAGATTCGGCACCCGGGCGTACCAGTGCGAGCCCCCATGTTCCTGGCCGGGAAACGGGCACCGCGGGAACTAATAGCACCGATCTCTCGCGGCCCTACATGGCGCCTGCTCTATGTCCCTGACAACAACTCCTGCCTACGGTTCCTGGTGGACACAGGAGCAGAAGTCAGCCTTATCCCTGCAACCTATAGTGACAAACGCTCGCCCGCTTCTCGCACATTGGAGGCTGCCAACTGCTCACCCATCAACGTATACAGTGAGCGTTCCATGACACTCATTTTCAGCAGCGCCCCACACTCGAAGCTGACGTGGGTTTTCCTGGTCACTGACATACAGCAACTAATCCTTGCGCACCATGGCTTCACAGTGGACCTTAAACGGGAGTCCCTAGTACACCAGTCCAGGGCCCGCACCTTCGCCTCGTCGACCCTTGTGCTGCCCAATGAATGCGCCTATCGAGCTATGCTTCGGGATTTCCCTGCGCTGACGAAGCCCATCAATGTGGCAACAACACCGCCACACACCGTTACAGACCCCGTGCACCAGACTGTTTCCGCGTCACCAAGGCAGAGTTTGAGCACATGAGGGAGCTCGGAATCATACGCCCTTCCAGCAGCCAGTGAGCATCCCCCCTGCACCTTGTACAGAAGAAAGACGGCGATATTGCCGCCCTTATGGTGATTATTGCCATCTCAACTCAGTTACCTTCCTTCACACGTGAACTCTCAGGGTGCACGATCTTCTCCAAGACTGACCTTGTCCGAGCATACCACCAGATTCCCATCGCCAAGAAGACATCCCGAAGACAGCTGTAATCACCCCCTTCAGCCTATACGAATTTCTTTGAATGCCGCAATGCCGCCCAGACCTTCCAGCGTTTCATGGATGATGTCACCCGTGGACTACAGGGTGTTTTCGTCTACATCAACGACATTCTCATCGCTAGCAGCAGTCGTGAGGAGCACAAAAAGCACGTCTATGCCCTCTTTGGCCGCCTGCAGAAAGCTGGAGTCGTCATCAATCCTGGTAAGGAGTCACCTCTCTTACTTTCTTAGGTCACACAATCACCGCAGATGGTATTACCCCAGCTCAGGAGGTCAGCAGCATCAGAGAGTTCCCTAAACCAACAACCAAGAGACAGCTTCGGAAGTACCTTGGTATGATAAATTTCTTCAGGAGGTTCATTCCCAAGTGTGCTCCCCTACTGGCTCCCCTCAAAGCCTCCTCATCCCATCTAGGTCAGGATGCGGCAAAGACATTACCTGGACCCCTGAGGCGACCAAAGCATTCGAAATAAACAAAGATGCCTTAGCCTCGGCGTCCCTCCTCAACCACCTGCAACAGGGGGCAAGACTCAATATAGCCGTTGATGCCTCAGACACCGCCATGGGAGCCATTCTGCAGCAAGATCCAGGTAATGGTTGGCAGCTCCTGGCTTTCTTTTCGCAGACTCTCTGCCCTCAGCAAAACCGATACAGTGCTTTCAGCAAAGAACTCCTTGCAGTCTACACTGCCATCAAACACTTCCAGGCATATGTCGAGGGCAAAGACTTCCACATCTTGACTGATCACAAGCCCCTCACCTTCGCCCTGCACAACAGAAGCCGCCGCCAGTCCCCAAGAAAGACACCGTGAAGAAAGACACCTGGATTTCGTGGCCCAGTTTACCAACGGCATACGACACATCCGAGGCACCAACAACCAGGCTGCAAACGCCCTATCCAGAGAAGCAATAGCCATGGTAAGTGCCGCCAACAATCCCATTGACTACCATCTAGTTCGCAGGGAACAGCAACAGGACACTTCCAACTCCAGGCTACTCGACGGGGATACCTCTCTTCAGCTGGAACAGGTGCAGCTCCAAGACTCACAGGACACCATCCTTTGTGACACCTCTCTCGTCCTTACATCCCACCGTCACTCTGCCAACAATTTTTCGAGGTTTACCACGCTCATCAGGGAATTTGCGCGACCCAGGATCTCATCCGCAGCAAAGTCGTATGGCCCGGCATCAATAGAGACGTCCCGGAGTGGAGCCGCACCTGCACTGAGTACCAGCGCAGTAAGATTCACCGGCATACTAAGTCTCCCCCGCAGGTATTCCTGGTACCAGACGGCCGCTTCGAGCATGTACATCGTCAGCTACGTCCTGACGATGATCAACCGGTTTACCAGGTAACCTGAGGCCACCCCCATTCAGGATATCACCGCCGCCACCATTGCCAAGACCTTCATCAGCACCTGGATCTCTCGCTATGGCACTCCTGCACCGGTCGTGAGCTCTGGGGGCAGCTGATGATTCTCCTCGGCTCGAAACGCATCCAGACCACGGCTTACCATCCCAGTGCTAACGGCATGGTAGAGCGCCTACACCACCAGTTGAAGGAGGTCCTCACAGATTCTTCCTCCACTCATCACTGGGTGGACCAGATGCCTTTGGCACTTCTACACATACGGACCTCTTTCAAGCAGGATCTTCAGTGCTCTGCTGCCGAGATGGTTTATGGAACCACCATAGCCCTCCCTGCAGACTTCATAGTTAGCTCCGGAGACCAGGACCCGGGATATTTCGGAAATCAGCTTCACGATTGCATGGCCCGCATCTGCTCCCGTCCGACTCGACCTTCACGGCAGCGGGAGATTTACTTACCACGCAACCTCCAAGACTGCTCACACGTCTTCGTCAGGCGACTCACCAAGAGGACAGCATATGCATTGACCGTATGAAGCCTGCGCACCTTCAGGAACAGTGCAGCGTTTCATAAGTTCGTTTCGCGACCGCTTCACTGGAGGGGAAATGCTGTGGTGACCACCTTGCATGACCTTCCGCGCATGGTAGAGCAGGCTCTTGACGTTTGGCGATCTGACCCCCGCCAATCACCGTGGAGCTCTCCGGACCTGACCAGTGTGTACAAAACCCAAAAGCAACACTCACTCATTGGCTAGGCTCTCACCAAAGAACACCTTTGTAAGCTCCACAAATAAAGTGCCAATTTGACTGACCATAGTGTTTACCTAAACCTACAATATACATATATATATACATACATATATATAAGGAAACAGTAATGCAGTACTGCTACATTATACCTGATACCAGACCTCTTCCTTATACCATAATTAACCTGATGCGAGTACTGCCAGGCATTATTCCGAACGGTAAGTAGGCGAGACCAGATCTGCAGTACTCCAAAGTACCCGGGGTATCTACGCCCTCTAGAGAAGGTATTGGCTACTATCTCGACCACATGGATACCCGTGAGTGGCTGCCTTGTCACGGTTTATGACGTCACTAACGACGACATGGCAAACCACTAGCATGACGACATCCAGTCATGTTGCTAAAGCTGGTCATGATTACAATTTATTAAATGTGACACTATCCTCCTGGTGAGATAGTGTTCTTACACAAATAACTGGGCATAAGAGTGGCAATAAATGTCTTAGCATGTACGTGTGCATACAATAATTCTGAGTGGCAACCCACATTTCCACGAGGGATAAGTATAATTTATGTTGATAAAAATACATGATACATAAATGGATAATAAAACTCATAGTTCTCGATTTCCATTTTCCATTGGGTTCATTGAATCTGAAACGTGCCATGGACTCGTCATACTAAAAGGGGAGGGAGGGGTACCGAGGTAGAACAAGGAGTGGGCGAATGGTCATACTACATCCTCTCCATGCCCTGGGTCGTATGGTCCGATATTTCAGCGGACCTACGACCTCCCCATGCACATCAGACCTTCTCATCTCACACCAGAGGTGAGGGGTCGCCTTCTCTTCTCACGCTAAGGCTAAGGGGTTGCCTGGGGACTCATAATCGGAATAACGACAAATACATACAACATGAACAGCATAAATGGAACATAAGGTCAGCATGGCATATGTGTAGATACCTAGGAGTCACGAGATGATACATTTGAAATTTTGACTGGCTAAGATGGTTCGCAAGTATTACAAACTTAATCTACAACTTGAGTTAAGAATAGGAAAATGTTAAACAAAACATCAATACAAAAAAATCTAAACCTTAAAATTAAGATAACTTGTAAAAGTAAAAGAAAAAATACCTGCACATGCCATTTGCATAGCTAGAACATGTTTGGAAAGAAGTAGGAATTTTGCAAATTGTGGTATGTACACAGAGCACCAGGGTGAGCTGCAGCAGGATAGTCATGAGCTATTGCAATGAATGAGGAACACATCCCTGCCTATAATACAGTCTGGCAAGGATTTCAGGCGATACAAAACTCTGTCATCAAGTTCAAATTCTTAAAGGGATACTGGCAAGGCCCTTTGAGGAAGTTCTTACCCTCCTAAGAATTCTGTGATCTCCTTCCAGAGGATGATGGTCTGTGTATATGGTAAATGGTCTCCCATACACATAAGGGTCAAACAACCAAACAGCCTCCACTACAGTGAGAGCCTCATGGTCTATGGCAAGATAGCGAGACACTGCATCTTTCAATGGCATCGACCAATATGAAACAGCCTGCGGTTCTCCATTATCAAGTAGAACTGCATTGAGAGCTTGTACAGATTCATCTGTATGAATTTCAAAATGTTGCTCGAATTCAGGTAGATGTAAAACAGGTGCTGACACAAAGGCGGTTTTAAGGTCTTGAAAAGCCTTCTCTGCTTCTGGTGACCATGTGAATGACACTCCTTTCTTTGTAAGCTGCGTCAATGGACGAGCAACACCGGCAAAGCCCCAGGAAGCGGCATGTTTTATATTCTTTATGGCCTGAACTTTATCTGGATTAGGTAATACTCCATCAGGGCTTACCACAAAATCTAAGAACTCTATCTGGATGTTTTGCAGCGAGCCACTAAGCAAGATTAAGTTTAATACCAGCCTCATCCATCACCCCTAGTGTTTGAGTTAGATTATTTAGAAGGCTGTCAAATGTCTTACTGGCCACAACTACAACGTTCAGATATACTAGCATCTGTCTCCCAAGCACACTCGACAGCACAACATTCATCGACCTCTGGAAGATAGTTGGGGCCATGGATAACCCACAGGG
>NC_051388.1:32004166-32021666 GCF_015228065.2 Penaeus monodon | reverse complement strand
AGACATATATACATATATGGCTAAGTGTGCAACTGGGAGCGTTCACCTGGCGAAAGATCAGCCTGCAGTTGAGAGATATCTCCTCAGTGTATGGTAGGCGGAGGACGTGCAGGTAAGGAGTCTCTTTAGGAAGTCGTAGAGAGTAACGCGGCGCGACCTGGATAACGCTACGTCGAGAACATGAGGACGGTAGTCCGATTGGAGAACGAACGACGAAGGAAATCGATCTCTTCTCCAGGAATGGGGGTCCACAGATGCGGAGGGCGGCGTTGAAACAGCGAGGTGCCACACCTCTCTTCACATGGGATGGATGGTACAGCGAAATATAGGTACGTGTATGTGTGTGTGTGTACCATATACAAACACCGTACCTATATTTTTCATATATAGATATATATATATACTATATATATATATATATTATATAATATATATATTTTGTGTGTGTGTGTGTGGTGTGTGTGTGTGTGTGTGTGTGTGTGTGTGTGTGTGGTGTGTCTATATATCTATATATATATATATATAATATATATAGTATCTATATATTATCTATAATATATATTATATATATTATATGAATATATATATATCTATATATATATTTATATATATAGGTGGGTGTGTGTGTGTGTGTGTGTGTGTGTGTGTTGTGTGTGTGTGTGTGTGTGTGTGTCTGTGTGTATGTGTATTGTGTATGTGTGTATATCTATATATACTATATATATATATATCTATATATATATATCTATTATACTATTCTTATACTTATATCTCTTATATATATCTTATATTTATATATATATATATATATATGTAAGTATATCATTCCATATATATATCTCTATATTAGATATACTCTATCTCTATAACTATATATAATATCATATGTCATCTCGTCTATATATTTATATATATTATATATCTATATATATATATCTCTATATATATATGTCTATCTACTATTATATATTATCGATATATATAGATATATATTATAATATATATATATATATATATACTATATATATATATATAGTGTGTGGATCTCCTGGGTCGTCCACAGGTCTCCTCACCCAGGTTTGTTCGCAGAGAGACAACCTGATTCGCGGTAAACGAGCTAGGTGCCCATATAGTCCTGAGTTGTCGATCCCGGATTAATGCTAAGTAACAGGTTCCCCCATGCCAGTCTCACGGTATATACCGCCGGTTTGCATGGTGGTCCTGCCAACTGTTACCCGCATATCCGGCCGAGGGTTACAAAAGGCATCAAGCGAGACTTCAGACACTGGATAGCGCCGGTTTCGCTTCCATAGAGCAAACTGCAGTATCAAGGCCTTGAAACACGCAGCTTGGTCCTTCGGCATAGGTACTTGACATCTCCAAACGCTCTTGTTGATCGAGTTCATGCTCCTTTGCAGTCAACCCATCTACTGACCTTCTTGTGTCTGAAATCCCAGAGACGATGGACTACTCTACCAAGGTATGTAAAACTTTCTGTAACTTTCAACTTCTCGCCGCAAGCATGGATCAGACTGAACGGGTTCCCTAACAGGCCCCTAATGTCCTGAATCGTGGTCTGGTCCAGGAGACTGTAGGCCTAAGGGCTTCGTCCTCATTGCTAAATGCATCAAGAGCCGCACCAGTGACTCCAGGAATCAGATAGTGATAGCAACATCGTCGGCAAAGTCAAGGTCCCGAGCCTTGAATATTGCCTAGTGTTGCTCCACACTGACCTTTGGCTATTAGCGCTGCCCATTATCCGGTCCCATACAGTGTTGAAAAGTGTTGGTGCAAGGACACAGCTTTGCCTCAACCCCTGACTTAACAGGGAAGAAGTGTAACAGACCCCCACCACACTTACAGCACTTTCAGTTCCAGTTAAGGCTTGCTATAGGCCATTATTCTGTGTCGGAATTCCACTGGTCTCAGGATCTCCCATAGCGATCCGATGCACAGAATCAAACGCCCATCTTTGAGGTCGATGTAGGCTCGAGCAACCCACGACCAAACTCACGCGGCGTTCCACATTACTTCGAAAGGGGGCGCTAGTATACGGTCTATCGTGACTTGCCATAAGTGATGTATGTGTAATGTAGTATATATATATTTGTCTATATATATTTTTATATATATACTTATATATATATATATATATATATATAATATCTAGCTATATATTATAGATACATTATAATCTACCTATATTTTTATATATATATTTATATAATTGTATATATATATATTAATATATAGTATATTATATATCTATAGATCTATATATCTTATATATTAACTATATTTTCTATAAATATCTGCATATTATATATTTCTATATATAATATATATCTATATATATATATATATATATATATAATCTATATGTGTGGTGTGTGTGTGTGTGTGTGTGTGTGGTGTGTGTGGTGGTGTGGAATTTATATATATACATCTCATAATATATATATATATATAGATATATCTTATATATATAATATCTATATATATCTATATTTATTACTTTATTTATTTATTTATGTATATATTTATACCTATATAAATATAATGCATATAAATATATATATATATTATATATATATATATATATATATATAATCTATATATATATATATATATAGTTAATATATATATCTACTATGTCTATCCCTATCTCTCTCTAGATACTTATATATCTATCTCTCTATATCTATTCTAATCTATATATGTATATATCTGTATTTATCTCTCTACCTGTATTATATATTATATATATCTATATATATTCTCTATATATATCTAAATATATATATATATAAATATATACTATATATTTATATATATATATATCTATATAGCTATATATATCTATATATATATCTCTATAGACTATATATAATATCCATATATCTTATTCATCTCTGTGTGTATCTCTCCTATCTATATCTATATATATTTTTTATCTATCATATCTATATATATATAATATATATCTCTCTTCCTTTATATTTATTTATTTCTTTATATATGTCATATTTATCTATCTCTATATTTCTATATTACTCCATGCTAGATATCTATGTATCTCATATATATATAATTATATATATATATATATATATAATATATATATATACTATATATATAACACACACACACACCACACCACACACTATTATAATATATATATATATTATATATCCTAATACATATATATATATACACACACACATATATATATCGCATATATATATATCTTCTATCTATATATATATATATTAGATATTATATATATCTATATATTTATATAGATATATGTATGTATGTATATTATATTAGTATATATATATATATATAGTAATATATATATATATATATTCTATTTATAAATATATTTATAGATATATATATATTATATATATATATATATATTCAGATATGTGGTGTATATCTATATATAATTCTCTATATATATATATCTATCTTATATTAGATTTATTTATTTTTTATATTATCCTATTTTATATATATATATTTATAATATTTCATGCATATATATATTTTCTATATATATATATTTATCTATAGCCATATTATAGCTCATATATATCTAGTATATATCTATAGATATAATTATTATATATATATATATATATATTTTCATTTTATACATATATTATATATACATATATATAATATATATATATAATATATATATATATATATATATATATTTATATATTTATATATTTATTTAATTTATAATATATACATATTTAATATATACTAAGTTATATATATATATTATATATATAATATATCTATTATATATAACAAAAACTATATATATATATATAATTATAATATATCTATATATATATATATATATATATATCTATATATATATTTTGCATCTATAATATATATATATATATATATATATATATAAATTTATATAATATATCTATATATAAAATATAAATATTTATATATAGATTATATATTATATATAATATATATTATATATTATATCTATCTATAAACAGATTATATAAATATAATTAATATATATATATATAAATATAATTATATGTGATTATATAAATAATATATATATAATCTTATATAATATGTTATATATAATGGTAGATTGTCAGTGGCCACCCGAGGGGTATCTTCGTCCCAAGACATGGCCTGGTCACCATTGACGTCGTTTGCATCGCCCTCACCGTCAAATTCTCGTCCACATCTCGTCCGTCTGCCACGTCCTCATTGGCCGCTACGGGGCTAACGTCCATCTTCTTTTCATTCACCATGGCCCCGGAGTACTTCCTGGACATGGTAACGCCACAGCCGGTCCACGTAGACACCCGACGATCCGTTTTCGCCATCTGCAAATTCGATAGGTTTTTTTTTGACATCATAGAGGGCCGCTACCACCGTGTAATGGCCATTCCGGGGCTCTGTAGCTTTCGGCGAGAGCCCTCGCTTGCCGCAAGCGGGTTATCAGCCAACTCTGTCGACCTATTGTGTACCTCACTTCCCTCATAGCGGCCGGCTCAGTAGGTCTCCTCCATGCCTGGCCGGCTACCTTGAGCTTGCTACGCACTCGTCGGTGCCCCTCTGCCAGGTTTAGTGGCGCTCCGGTGCGCCAAGTCCTTCGAGGGAGTCAGGCAACGGCCCCACACCAACCAACTCTCGCTCCCTCGACTGACTCTTTTGATGCTCCGCTTCCCTCACAAGTGCCCAGCTTTGCACCGATCTGGCAACCGTCAGTCCTTATGGAGAGTTAGATACCCAACACTGTAACTGACCCCTCCCTGGTCCAACAAGCTCCGCCCAACACGCTCGCCATCAACAGCTGCAGGTGTTGGATGGCTCCAAAGGCCCCTCTACTCCACGCTCACTCTTGACAGTCGACACCGGATTCTAGACTCTGTCCGGGGGCAAGGTGCAGTCGTTAAGCCGTAACTACTCTGCACAACCAACCTCTGGCAGGGCACATCTTCGACGGTGCACCCTCACCAATCTCCGTCCAAGGTCGACACACGCCTTACTCTGTTCAGTAGTCAAGGTCCCAGCAAGCATGCTCGTCCAGATCGGTCGGCAACATACACCGGCACCGCTGCAGCACGTGCTGCCCACGCCAATACGAGCTCCACTGGCCCTTGAGCTGCAACAATGCCCCGTGACCACCACACGTCTCGTGGTGCATCTGAAAGTCGCTAGTGGCCAACATATCAAGGCCGCACTAATGTGTCTTCTCAGCCCCATTGTCCACCTGTCAGGCAGCATGGCTTCCCATCTACTGAAGCCCTCACCTGCATCATCTGGTTTCGACGGAGCTATCCAAGTAGGGGCCCGGGAGCCGAGGAACCGGCTGGGTTTCGGACCCCTTCTCCAGCCTGTCCGAGTTTTCCTCCTGTACCCCTTCCTTAGCCTTAGGATATGCACTCGGAGGTGTGACCATACTTGCCACAGTCCTTGTCAGCACTGCTGGAAGGCATCAAATCCGTCCGCTTGAGAGGAACTTGGTTCTCCGCTCCCTCCGACAAACGGGACTAACGTCTGTGCCTTCCTCACGCAGCGCCCACCAGCTTGGAAAGTGCTCGGGCTCCACCTTCCTCATGCTACTACCTTCTCCACTTTAGCCTTCGGCCCCAGAGGTCATGGCGGGGCTGAGAGCTGCCTAGGCCACTGGTTGGCCTTCAGGAAAGCCTCGAACTATCAAGGCCCTCGCCAGCGCACTTCTGTCCTCTGGTGGCCCTTCTTGACGTAATTTTGAAGCTCTGGTCCTCCAAGCGTCACAAAGACATGCGCGGGCCAGGACAATGATCTCTCTTCACACCGGCAGGGTACGACCTCTTTACCAGCGCCTCCACATCCTTTTCCAGCTTGGGACAGTGTCCTCGCCAACGCTCACGATTCGCTTCTTCAAGCGGGCCCGATAAACCACCTCGGCCTGTTTGGTGCCCGAACGGCTTTCAAGCCTCCGCCACGCTGGTGTAAGCGGCCTGTTTGGGATGGCGGGCAGATGCCCCAACACTTCCACCGCGGGGCCCCCTAATCGCGGTTTACCAGCTGCAGGTCCTTCTCTTCCTGGCTCCAGCCCTGGGCAGATGCGGCATTTCAAATTGGGCGACATATGCCTCCCAGCCACTCCCCGTCGTACTCTTCACAGAATGTCTGGTAGGCCGAGGGGCTGCGGGTGGAGAATGCGTGCTGTGAACTAACCCGCCCGGGGGGGAGGAAGGGGGTGAGGGATGCAACGGGCGGTTTTGACCGCGGGTCCGAGTTTTCCGCCCCAATACCAGGACGGTTCTGATGGGTCCCCAGCCTTCTGCAGCGACCACTGGCTCCGACACGCCGACTGCGGCCGGGGTTTCCTGCACGGACCCCAAGGCAGACCCCAGTAAATCTGACACTCTGGCATCTGTTGCCAAAACCTAGTCTGTGCCTTCTCTGCTTTGCAATGTTATCTACCTCGTGACGCCTGGCCTTTCCCGCCTTCACTTCCTCTCTCAGGTACCTGACCTTGCCCTTCAGAGTCTGCACCTCCTCCATCAGTTCCCTTCTTCACGCTGTTGCAGGCCTTGTCGTGTACTGCTGAGTTTCCATCTTCACAGATGCAGATTCCTCTGTAGCCCTCACAAGTTGGCAGAAATGTTCCTCTCTTCCTTGCCTGATCTCGACGAGATGGTGCGCCTGCTTGCGTGCCCTCTGTGCCTCTCTTCTGCACTTTGTGCCATTTCCTCCCGCATACACGGCCAGCATGGGCAGTGATCAGTCCACTGCTCGGCTTCACCTCACTCGTTTTGCTGCCTCAGTCATAGCCATCCTCTCCCTCATGCCTGCAGCCATCCTTTGACGACATGATAAAATCGCGGCGCGTCTCACTGATCAATATCACAATATCCACTTCTTAACCCATTGTTACGCCGGCCGCCTCGTCTCTCTGCCACCAACACAAGGCAGGCCTAAGCAGACGGCGTGCATCCACAGGATCGTGAACACTGAACAGCGTCCAAGAGGCAGCCGAGCACCCAGTGTGCCCAGAACACCACGGGGAAACGCCACTTGGCCGAGCAGGGCACGACATAACACAAAATGACAGCCTTTCTTTATTTACACTAGTTATGTACCCGCACACATTTTCTATAGGCATATACAGGGGGAAACCAGAAGCCCACTGCCGATACCGCTTATAACAGGCAACATAAAGTTTATCATGTCACAAGGGCACACACGAGGTTTTCACAGGACAGCACCCAACTGTCCTCTCCTTGGCTTGTTCCTCGCTCCTTCGATCACAGTCCGTTTGTGTCATGTTTTGCCCAGTTTCCCTTCATGTTAAACATGCCCAGGTCTCCTCTTCATGTTAACACATGTTTCGCACAGAGACAAAGACCCACTGGTAGCAATATATAATATATAATATATATATATTTATAATTATATATATATATATATTCATGATATAATGTATATATATATATATATAAATAGTACAAAGAAATCGAACAATTTAAAATTATAAAAAAATGGTTTTATTTATTTATTTATTTATGTATATATTTATATCTATATAAATATATCTATATAAATATATAATTTATAGATATATATCTACATTCTATATTATATATATATATATATATATATATACATATATATATATATATTATTTATGTATTTATATATATATACATGGATATATATATAATATATTTATATATATATTATATATTATATATATATATAGATATTATATATATATATATATATATATATATCTACTCTCTATTATATCTATCTATATTATATATGTTGTATAACATATATATATATATTTATTTATGTTATTTATAAATATACATATTTATATATATATTCATGCATATTATATACACATATATTTATATAATATATATATAATCTAGATATTATATGATATATATATATTAGATTATAATATACACACACCATATGGTATACTATATATATATATATTATTATATATATATATATTATATATTATATATTAATATTAGTTTTTCTATATATACCTAGATAATATTTATATATATTTAATTATATTTATTTATCTATATATATATATATATATCTATATATATATTATATATATATATCTACTATATGTTATATATACATAGCTCTCTATATTGTCTCTATATCTATCTCTCTATCTTTAGTATCTCTCTATATATATATATATATATATATATATAAACCACACACACACACACACACAACACACACCACACACCACACATATATATATATATATACTATATAATATCTTATATATATAGTAAATATATAAGATATATATATATATGTATATTAGTATATATATATTATCTATATATTATATAAATATATATATCTCTATATATATATGTATATCTATATCTATATACTGTTTAATTTATATGTTCATATATATTACATACATACA
Source organism: Penaeus monodon (assembly GCF_015228065.2). Classification (NCBI taxonomy): domain Eukaryota; kingdom Metazoa; phylum Arthropoda; class Malacostraca; order Decapoda; family Penaeidae; genus Penaeus; species Penaeus monodon. Next base: position 32,013,196 of record NC_051388.1, on the reverse strand, counting down.
TATTATATATATATACATATAGATATAATGATATATCTATAATATATATATACTATATATATAATATACTATATTATATTATATATAGATATATATAATATTATATATATTTTTCTATATTTATATCTATATATATCTATATATTATTCTATAGTATCTCTATCTATATCTCATATATATATGTATATTTATATTTTTATATATACTATCTTTATATATAATATACTCTCTCTCTATATATCATATATATCTTATCTCTATATTCTACCTATCTCTGTCTACTGTATATCTTTTTTATATATATATATATCATATTTTCATATATATATCTCATATATATAAGATATGTCTATCTTATATATATATATCTCATATTTGTGCATATATATATACAGTATATAGATATATATATTAATATATATATATATTATATTATATATATATCTATATGTATGTATATATATAATATATATATTAAAACTTATATTTATATCTTTATATATATCTCTCTATCTATAGTATATAATCTATATATATATATATATATATCTCTTCATATATATATTCTATATATATATCTTCATAGTCCCTCTGTATTTACTTACTCATATAGTTTTTATATATACAGTTTTATATATCTCCATATATATATCATATATATATATATTATATATATAGATATATCTCACTCTATATCTATATATGCTATGTTGTGTGTGTGTGTGTTGTGTACATTCATAACACTATTTTATATATATAATATGTATAAATATTATATATAAATAATATATATAAATCTCTATATTCACCTATATATACGATATATAGAATATTATTATATAATATATATTATATATTATATATATATTATCTCAATTCTAATGTCTCTACGATCAAATTATATATATATCCAATTCTATCTATATACATATATAGATATGTATCTATATATAAATCTATATAATCAATGTATATATCTATATACTATATATTATCATATATCTATATATATCATACCTATACTTATATATATCTACTAATATCTCCTATATACCTTTCTATCTAAATAATATCTATAATTACCTATATATCTGCCTCTATATCTCTATATCTCTCTCTTCTCTCTATATATCTATCTATATCCTATATTATATCTTATATAAATAATCTATATGTTTTCATCTATAATCCCTCCATACCTCTCTCTCTCTCTCTTACTAGCTATCTCTCTCTCTCTACTCTCTCTCTATCTATCTCTCCTCTCTCTCTCCTCTGCGCTCTCGCTACTATATATCTTTTCTCTCTCTCTCTCTCGAGATATATATATATCTATATACATACTATATATGTTGTGTGTGTCTCTCGCTGATTTCTGTAACTATCTCTCTATGTTTCTACTCCAATTGTTTCTACTTATATCTATCTCTCTCTCTCTCTCTATCTCTCTCTCTCTATATATATATCTTATCTATTTCATATCATCCATTCTATATAACTCTATCTTTTATATTTTTCGATATCTATATCTATAGATCGATTTAATCTCTCTCTATATAATATCTTTCTTTTTATTTCATATATTTTCTCTCATCCCTTCTTCCTCTTTATTCATATATATCAGCTATCTATATATACTATATATCTCTATCTCTCTATCTCTCTCTATCGATATCATATACTCTATATATATATATCTTTATCTATGTCTTTATATATATATATATCATCCGTCGTCTATATCTCTCTCTCTACCTATATATATATCTTCTATATATTATTAATATATATATCTATCTCTATCTCTCTGTCTGTCTTTATGTATATCTCATCATATCATTCTCTTACTCATTACTATACTATATCTTCTCTCTATATATATTGTATACTTATCTCATATATATTTAATAAGACCTCAATATTATATATATCTCATATCTCCTATATCTCTCTCTCATATCTTTCTACATATATAGATTTCATATACTCATATATATTCTTTATATATCTGTATGGATTATCTACCTATATCGATATAAATAGATATATCTATAATTCTAATCACTTATATATATATATTATCTCTCTTCATCTCTATACTATTATCCCCTCTAATATATATATCTCTATATCTTCCTCTCTCTTTATTTATTTTTTTCTCTGTATATCTATGAATATATCTATCCATCGTCTCCTATATCTAATCTCTATATTCTATATTATACTAATAGATAGATACGATGATAGATCGATGATAGATAGATAGATAGATATCTAATATATTTTCCATAATAAATATAATTTATATATATACATATATTATATAGGTATATATATTAATATTATATATTATATATATTATATATATAATATGTGTGTGTGTGTGGTCCTGGTGTGGGTGTGTGTGTGTTGTGTGGTGTGTGTGTGTGTGTGTGGTGTGTGGTTTGTGTGTGTGTGTGTGTGTGTGTGTTTATATATATGAAGGCCGCGGTGGCCGAGTGGTTAGAGCATCGGACTCAAGACTGGCACGGCAATCTTGAGTTCGAGATTCGAGTCACCGGCCCGGCGCGTTTGTTTTTTCCCTTAGGCAAGGCAAGGAACTTCACCACAATTACCAACCTAGCCACTGGGTGGCCAGGCCAGCCCATGTCAGTGCGTGTAATATTATATTTATATATTTATCCCAAGCCCGGATAAATAGAGAGAATGATTACCCTAAACGCAACACCGCACTCTCCGTGTAAAGGAACTGAGGACCCTAGAACCACGTACTCACTCCAAGAGTATCACAATATGAAAACCTACAATTGGTATCATGCTGTGGCCACGGCGGCTCAACTGACTACCGTTAGAAAAAAAAGAAAAAAAAAGAAAAAAAAAAAAAAAAAAATATTATTATATTTAATATTCCATATATATATCTATATATATATATATTATATATATGGTATATATATCTATATATATATATATTATATATATATAATATATATATATGTTATATATATATTTATATATATATATATAAATATTTATATATATCTATATCTATCCTATATATCATTCTATATCTCTGTATATCTATCTCTATATATATATATATATCTATATATAATTATACTCTCTATCTCCCTATTTTCTATCTCTATAATTCTTTATACATTCTCTATCATATCTATGTATATTCTTTATATATTTCTATATCTTATATATTCATCTCTCTGCTTATATAATATGTTTTTATATCTCATCTATATCTATATTATATATCTCTATCGATACTTATATCTCTGTATCTCTATATATATAATCTCTCATCTCTATCTCTCCTCTATATCTCTATATATCTCTCATCATCTCTTTATATGTATAATTTTATATATCTAATATATATATCATCTCTCTATATAGATACTATTCTATATCTCTCTATATATATTTTCCCTCCTGTCTGTATATTATATATATATCTTTTTATATTTATATATAGATATATCTATCTATTATATTATATATATCTATATTATTCCTACATATATATATACCCTATTCTCTATATATATATATATATATACAGGCAAATCAATATCTCTATCTAACACTATGTATATACCTATATAATCTATAATATTTTCATATATATGATATCTCTATATAGATATCTCATCATATCTGTCTATATAAATATATATATACTCCATTGTAAATATATATTATCTATCTCCATATATTAATATATCTATATATCTATCTATATAATAATATACATATATTATACTATATATAGCTCTATATCATAATACATATACTATCTATATATATATATTATATATATATCTATATATATATTATTATTCTCTATATATGTCTATCTTACTCTATATTATCTATATAAATAATATATCTATGATATACTTATCTATATGTAAATCTCTATATATATATATATATATAGTATAATCTCTCTATTCTCTTCTTCATATATAGGATCCCTCTATCTATTATCTCTACTCTCTATATCTAGCTATATCTCTCTTGTATTATATCTCACTATCTGATCATCGTTCTCTCGATATCTATTACTATATCTTATATCATTCTATATCTCATCTATCGTCTTTATTTCTAATAAATATATGTCTATCTACATATATCTATGAAATCTATCTATATAAGATATTTCTCTATATATATACTCTATCTATCTGTATAATATATTTATAACGCATATATTTCTATATTATACATTTTTCTATAATATCATCCTATCTGTATCTCATCTCTCATCGCTCTCTTTCTCTCTATTCCTATCTCTCTATATCTCTCCTCTCTCTCTCTCTATCTCTCTCATCTTCTCTTTTATATATATCTATATTTATATCTTTTCACACAAATTTTTTTCTTGTTTCCCACCTCTTTTCATGGTCTCTCCCATCTCTATCCTTCTCTCTCTACTCTCCTCTTTCTCAATCTCTCTATCTATATATCTATATCTCTATCTCTCTCTATCTCTCTCTATCTCTTTAATGGAATACCATCCTTCCGTGTTTGATACAATTTACTGTAAAGGTGGATTTCGCAACTGTGTCCGCATTTTCATTAAGCCTGAGTGTTTATATTTTTGGGTTTTCTTTCCTATCTATATCTCTCTCTCTCTCTCTATCTACCTACCTATACTCCTATCTTCATCTCTCTCAATCTCTCTCTCTCTCCCTTCTCTCTTCTTACTCTCTCTCTCTCTCTCGTCTGTGTTGTGTGTGTTGGTGTGTGGTGTGTGTGTGTCTGTGTGTGTGTGGTGTGTGTGTGTGTGTGTTGTGTGTTTTATCTCTACCTCACTCTCTCTCTCTCGCTCTCTCTCTCTCTTCTCTCTTCTCTCTCTCTCTCTCCTCTTCGTCTCTCCATTCTCTCGCTCTCTATCTGATATCCTATATTCTATCTATAGATAGCGCTAATCTATCTAATTATCTATATCCATGTTACTGGCGGTCACATCTGAGAGTCTGATCTTCCGCGTATGTTTCCCGCCTTTTTGAGGTGGAATGTCTGGCTTCATTAAGGTACGGTTACACTGACCAACTATTTCGTTGGAATCCAACGATTATCAGTGACTTGGAACCCACCCGCCCATCCGTTTTGGTTCACCTACGAAAAACCACCACTCAGTCCCACTGGATCGCAGCATCAAAACAAATCGTGTCCGCAGTCCCCTCTTGTGGTAAGATGGAGTTTTTTATATTTCCAAAGGACACTTTTCTTGCGTACTTTCTCTACAAGAGAGGTAATTGCCTTCGAATTCACATTCTTTACAGAAATATGACGAGAAGAACGTTCTTCCTCTTCAAAATATGCGCGCTTGTTTATGTTTCGTCCGTCAAATGGGATACAAGATATATTGCATGTTTTCTTTTATTTTTTTAATAATAATTACTAAAGTATATATATGATAATTTACAATTATAATTCTAACTGTAATTTTATATATATATATTATTTATCTATTATATATATATATATATATATATTACTTATAATGATAAATATCTATTAACTATGCCATGTATACTATGAACATCCTCAACGAGTATGACTTTTTCCTGAACATCGATGGATCGACGGCTTGCCCATCGCTTCGGACGAGTAGGCAAAAAAAAACGATGGCCAGTGTAACCACACCTTTACATAGATGATGTCCTCGTCATTGTCAGTGTGTGTGTGTTTAGATTACTTTATAACATTATTTATGATATTATATATTCTTATATATATATATATCTGTCAGCTATAATCATCTATAAATGTTATATATCTCTATCTTTATAAATACATAATATTCGATATAATATACATCATATATAATATACTATATATTACTATACATAGTACATATCTAAGCAAAGATACATATATATACATACATATACATACATACATCGCACACCACACAACCCACACCACACCACATACATCCCACACCACACGACACACACACACACCTACCACACACAACACACACACCACACACACAACACACACCCCTAATTATATATATAGTATATATATAAATGATTATAATTATATATATATGTATATATATAAATATTATTATATATATATATATATATATATTAGATATATTATATATTAGACCATTAATTCTAACCACACACACACTATATTTTGTGGTGGTGTGTGTGTGGTGTGTAATATATATGGTGTAATAATTTATATAATTATATGTATATATATATATATATATATATATATAATATATATATACAATATATATATTACCTCAATGATAGCCACACACACACACACACACACACACTCATATCTACACACACACACACACACACACACAACATCAACACACACACACACACACACACAAATCACCACCCACACACACACACACACAGCACACACACACACACACACACACACACACACATATTTATGCATATATAAATCTTATCTTATCTTATCGTGGTGCCTGTCTTGTGACGTTAGCGGTCATGAATTTACTATTCATGACTATACTACGTGGTGAGGGCCTCAATTCTCTTCTACGGTTTTTCGTTCTTGGGTATATAAATACATATATACATACTTATTTATACATACATGAATATATATATATATATATATATATATATATATATATATATATATATATAAGGACTGATTACCTAAAAAAAAAGGTAACACGGCCACCTCATCCGTGAAGGAACTGGGGACCCTACCACGTACTCACTCCAAGAGCATCACACATGAAAACTACATTAGTACACAAGCTGTGACCACGGCGCCTCAGACATGCCTACCGTTAAAGAGAATATATATATAAATAAATATATATATACATCTATAAATAAAAAATATATATATATATATATATATATATATATATATATATATACATATATACATATTACCTCTACATCTAAATATACATAAATATACAAATATATACATAAACAAACAAAACCACATGCACACACACAAACAAACACACACACACACATTTATATGTGTATATTTATATATATATATATATATATATATATATTCATATATACATATATATATATATATATAAATTTACATATCTTTTTACTTCTACTTCTATAAATATACATACATATACAGATATATACATAAACACACACACACACACACACACACACACACACACACACACACACACACACACACACACACACACACACACACACACACACCACGTGTTAGGGGGACGCTCACTACTTATACCGAGGATGACCTAGCTTAGACAGTCCATGCTCAGCGGTCACTGTGCGCGGGTCATCGCGACCCCATGCAGCGCTTTTACCCTAAGCCAAGTCATAGCATGTGTTCACCCCTTTACATGAGTTATGAGTTGTAAGTACGTTGACTACCTCTGTCAGCCACTGTACCGGAGTTCTTATAGACTCTTACAGACTGGTGGCAGGGTGGTCGCTGCATCCTTTGGAAAACCCGCTCGACCACTCCCAAATATCATGTCTAGAAAACCACATAAGTACACGTTTTGGGCCCTCCTTTTATTTCTTTTCCCTTTCTTCTTCTCCCATAAATGTGTTAAGCCGTCGTTTGTTGGGGAAAAAAAGTAAAGGGCTAAGTGACTGCATGGCACGTTCTCACACTATTTTACTGACTTCAGATCGCATTACCGTGTGATCGGGTATGTGGTCAACAAACATGAATATTGTTCGTTAGTTAAGTAGTTAATTGATTTCTCTTGTTATTAGAGATTTATGTTGTTTCAACTGCAACAGATTTAATGAGTTTGTGATTTCATTATTATGACGAATATCATTTCATTTTATCTCGTTCCATCCCTCGCCCCGACCTTCTCCCTTCCAGTCAGTTGGGATGTGGAAAGGGTCAATAGATGACTGCTTGTTTTTCACGTCTCGACCTGACCTCACTTTCTTGTTTCTCCCTTCCGGTCGGCTGGAACGTGGAAAGAGTCAAGAGAGGATCACTCGTTTTTCCCGTAATTTGGTTGTTGTTGTTTTGTTGACACCTAGGAGATTAACTGTAGCACCGTTAAATTGCCCATTGGTGACACGTTCTATCAGCGCTAGCTTGTAACAGGATTTTATATAGCGTAGGATCTTCTTCCATATCATAGTGTAAGGTATGCCTGATATAACCCAAGGTTGTGTAAATTGCCGAATAGATCTATGCTCCGACATTCTATAGTAAGTACAGGTAAAACCGAAGTTATTCAATCGATTGGCACCTTTTGAGTCGGTATGACTCGCAGTTACGACCATTAATTAATGTAGGACTAGAGTTTTAGCTAGAATAATTATTTGCTTATTAATCACACCCTTCTCACACTCTCGAAGTCTCTTGCATGTTTTGGGTATATCCCAAGCGATTGTGTGATTCGTGATAATTTAGATTCCCGTAGGGAATGTCACGAGCGTCCATCACAAATACGCAGGAAAGAGTAGGTCATTTATAGATTTTCCTGGCTTGGTTCGCTTCAATGTGCGGCATTTTGGCTATAGGGTCCCCCCGTCGATGAAGTCTAACATGCATAGCTAGACATGGCTACCTTGGCAGTTCAGATTTTCTGACCCCGAGAAGATTTGGCTGTGCTAAAAGTTGAGAATGTTTTTTTCACGTCACCATTCATTACTGCGTACATTCTGTCACATATCAATTAATGTTGAATTGAATGTGGTAAGTTGGATATTTATATGAGCAAGCATTGCTAATTTATCCTCGTTTTGTAATTTGAAAATTACTGCTTTGTGTTTGTGATTCTTCTCTGTGGTGAGGTTCACTCCCACTTTCACTCTCGATTCACACTCGCTGTCAACTCACACACACACATGCACACACTCAATCACTCATCCACGCAGAACAAAAGATACTGAAACCTTTTTATTAATAGGGTTTGTTGCTGTCGTAGTGCTGGCATAAAGATATATGACGTATCTCCTTAGTCGTCAGTTGTGACGACTCATACATGATGTACAATTTACATTTATTTCTTCT
>NC_051388.1:31991666-31994166 GCF_015228065.2 Penaeus monodon | reverse complement strand
CCCCAAAACCACCTACTGAGGCATCAGAGACCGGAGCAGTCTGGAGTTTCCTGGCAAGCCCACAATAGACCGTAAAACTAGCGCTTCGAGTAATTTTGGAACCCCGTCGGGGTTTTGGGTCGGGGGTTGCTAGAAAGCCTACAAAAACCTCAAAAAGGCTTTTGGCTCGGTGCATCGGGAATCGCTATGGGAGCCCCTGACGCTCAGGGGAATTCGACACAGATTTTTTGGCCTGATAGAAAGGGCCTCATACGGGTACTGAAAGTGCTGAAAATTTTGGGGTTGGAGTTAGGGCGAACTTTTTCCCGTTAATTTTCAGGGGTGAGGCAAGGCTGTGCCCTTTTGCACCAACACTTTTCAACATTTGGTAGGGACTGGATAATGGGCAGAGCTAAAAACCAAAGTCAGTGTGGAAGAAAACCCCAACCTGGGAAAATTTTAAAGGGGTCTCAGACCTTGACTTTGCCGACGATGTGCCATCCTTTTCCCGATTTTCCTTGGAGTCACTTGGGCAGCTCTTAAATGCATTTAGCAATGAGGAAAAACCCCCTGGGGTCTAGAGGTCTCCTGGAAAAAGACCAAGATTCAGGACTTTGGGGGCCTGTTGGGGGAAACCCTTCGTAAATCCATGCTTTGCGGCGGGGGACGTTAAATTTTACAGAAATTTTTAAATTTCCCGGGGGTAGCGTAGTCCATAACTTTGGGTTGTCGACCAGGAAGTCAGTAGCGGATTGGTCTGGGAAAAAAGGAGCCTGAATCGACAAAAAAAGCATTTGGAGATGTTTGGTACCTATGCAGAAGGGCCCAAACTGCGTGTCTTCAAGGGCCCTTTAACTGGGCCCAGTTTTGCTCTATTTGGGAAACGAAACCTGGACGCTAAAAAGTGGGCTTGGAGTCTCGCCTTGTGCCCCTTTTTTAAAAAAGTCCCCTTTGCCGGGTCATGGGGGAAGTTGGAGGACCACCGTGTCCCAAAAAGGGGGTTTTCCCGTTAGACTTTGGGATGGGACCTGTTACTTGCATAATCCCGGTCGCCCCAAATAGGGTATATGGCCCCCTAGGGTCAGGGGGATATGGGCCCCCTGGACGACCCCGCCATCGGTTTTCTCTCTGCGAGACAAACCCGGGTGGGGAGACCTGTGGGCGACCCAGGGGAAACATGGCTTTGGGGAGCTCAACGAGACTGGAGGCTGCCTCGAGGGATCCTGTGGGGTGGAAGCGAAGTGTGGATGCGGGGCCTTTCGCCCCTTGGCGTTACCCCTTTATGATTATTATGATGATGTATATTAAAAATTTAAATTATTATAAATATGTAAAAATATAAAAAATATATATAAAATTATTTATAAATAAATATTTTTATATATCTATATATTATTAAAATATATATTAATATAAATATATTATATATCTATATAATATATAATTTTTTATTTTATATATATACATTTTTATAAAATATATTATTTTAATATATATAGATAAATATATTTAAAATTTATAATATATAATGCATATAGATTTTATTGAAAAAAATAAAAAATAAAATATATTAAATTTTAAACATAAAGTAAATAAAATATATATTAATATATTATAATATATAATTTTTATATATATATATATATAGTATATAAAATATATGGAAAAAAAACCCCCAATATAAAAACTGATTTATTTAAAATGGAAATACGGGTTTTGAAAAACCCCCTGGAATCCATCCCGAGGATGGAATCTATTTTTTTTATCTAAAATTTTTTTTTAAAATGAAAAAATAATATATAATATAATTTTTTTTATATATATATAATATATATATATATATTAAAAATTTTAATATTTTAGAATATAAAGAATATAGGGGGACCAAAATTTATTTAATTTTATAATATAAAGATAAATAGATTATATATATATAAATAAATTATATAAATTATAATAAAATAATATATTAAAATATAATATATATATATATTCCCTATATAAATATAAATATATATATTAAAATATATATATATAGTTTTTATATAATAATGATTATATATTAATATATATAATTAAAATATAATATATATTTTATAGAAAATTTTATTATAGAATATATATATATATTTTAATTTTATATAATATATTTTTTAAAAAATAATAACTTTTATTTTTATAAATTATATATAATATATATATATATATGATATATATATATATATATATATATATACACACATTAAAATAAGTAAATAATATATAAATATATAGATAGATGTATATATAAAAATATATATAATATGATATATATATATATATAATATATATATATATAGAAATATATATAAATATAAATATATATATATATATTTTATATATATAGATATATATATAGATATAAGATAGATAGATATATAGATAAGATAGATAGTATAGATAGAGATAGATAGATATTTATATATAATGATAATGATATAATGATATGATAAAAAAAATTTTTAATAAAATTTTGGGGGGT
>NC_051388.1:31985929-31988429 GCF_015228065.2 Penaeus monodon | reverse complement strand
CGAGACTGGAGACTCGCCTCGAGGGATCCTCGTGGCTGGAAGCGAAGTGTGGATGCGGCCATGCGCCCCTGTCGGCGTTAGCCCCTTCATCATGATGATGATGATGTATATATAAAAATAAATATATATATAAATATGTAAATATATAAAAAATATATATAAATATATATATATATAAATAATATATATATATATATATTTTATATATATATCTAATATATATATATATATTATGCATATAGATATATATGAAAATATAAATATATATATATAAATATATACATATGTAAATAAATATATATATATATATATATAATATCATATATATGGAAGAAAAACCCACAATATAAAACTAGATTTATTGAAAATGAGACTACAGTTTCGAAATCCACCTGGAATCCATCCTGAGGATGGAATCTAGTTTTTATATCTAATTTTATTTATATGAATAAATATATATATATATATATATACATATATATATATATATATATTATAATATTTCTATATATATATATATATCTATATTATATATATATATATATTATATATACAATATATATTATATATATCTATATATATATAATATATATATGTAATATATATATATATATTATATATATATATATATTATATATTATATATATATATATATATGTTACAGACATATATATATATTATCATATATCTATTATATATATCACATATATATATTCATATATATCTTTATATAAATATATTATATATATTATATATATATTATATATATCTATATATATATCTAATTATATATATATTTATATTCATATCTAATATATATATATATTATATCTATCTATCTATTATATAATCTATATACTATATATATTTTATTATATTATTTATATATAATTATCATATAATAAATTAGATATAAATAGATTCCATCCTCAGGTATGGATTCAGTGATTTCGAAACTGTAGTCTCATTTTCAATAAATCTAGTTTTTATATTGTGGGTTTTTCTTCCATATATATTTTATATATATATATATATATTATATATTATATATATATATATATATAGATATATTTATTTACATATGTATATTTTTTATATATATATATTTATATATTTTCATATATATCTATATGCATATTATATATATATATATATATACTATTTTATATATATATATATATATATATATGTATATATATATATATATTATATTTTATATATTTTTTTATATATTTACATATTTTATAAATATTTTTTTTATATATACATCATCATCATCATGATGAAGGGGCTAACGCCGACAGGGGCGCATGGCCGCATCCACACTTCGCTTCCAGCCACAGGATCCCTCGAGGCGAGTCTCCAGTCTCGTTGAGCTCCCCAAAGCCATGATCTCCTGGGTCGTCCACAGGTCTCCTCCACCCAGGGTTGCCCTCGCAGAGAGACAACCTGAGGGGAAAGGTCGTCCATGGCCATATAGCCTGAGCTAGGTGGCCATATAGCCTGAGTTGGCGATCCCGGATTATGCAAGTAACAGGTCCCATGCCAGTCTCAGGGTGTAACCGCCGGTTGGACATGTGGTCCTGCCAACTGTACCCCATGATCCGGCGAAGGGACTTGTTAAAAAAAAGGCATCAAGGCGAAAACTCGAAGACACTGTTTAGCGTCCAGGTTTCGCTTCCATAGAGCAAAACTGGCATATCAAGGCCTTGAAGACACACGCTTGGTCCTTCTGCATAGGTACCGACATCTCCAAATGCTGTTGTTGATCGAGTTCATGCTCCTGTTGCCAGACCATCCGTCTACTGACTTCCTGGTCTGAAAACCCCAAAGTTATGGACTACGCTACCAAGGTATGTAAACTTTCTGTAACTTCAACGTCCTCGCCGAAAGCTTTGGATTGACTGAAGGGGTTCCCCTAACAGGCCCCCAAAGTCCTGAATCTTGGTCTTGGTCCAGACCCTCTAGACCTAGGGCTTTGCCTCATTGCAAAATGCATCAGAGCTGCCACAAGTGACTCCAAAGACTCGGATAGGATGGAAACCCATCGTCGGCAAGTCAAGGTCTGAGACCTTAATATTGCCTAGTGTTGCTCCACACTGACTTTGGCTAGTAGCTCTGCCCATTATCCAGTCCAACAAGTGTTGAAAAGTGTTGGTGCAGGACCAGCCTTGCCTCACCCCTGAATTAACAGGAAGAAGTTCGACAAACTCCACCACACTTACGCACTTTCAGTACCAGTATAGAGGCTTGCTATCAGGCCAATAATCTGTGTCGGAATTCCCCTGACCCTCAGGTCTCCATAGCGATTCCCGATGCCCGAGTCAACGCCTTCTTGAGGTTTGATGTAGCTGCTAGTAACCCACGCCCAAACTCACGACGGCGTTCCAAATTTACTCGAAGCGCTAGTATACGGTCTATTGTAGACTTGCCAGGAGTAACTCCAGACTGCTCCGGTCCTCTGATGCCTCAGTAGGTGGTTGCGGATCCGTTTCAGAAG
>NC_051388.1:31977616-31983329 GCF_015228065.2 Penaeus monodon | reverse complement strand
GAGGATGGTGAGTGAGTGGGATGGGGGTAGGTGAGGTGGGGGGGGAAGGTGGTAGGTGGTGTGGATGGGGAATGGTGGTAGGTAGGGGGAATGGTGGTAGGTAGGTGGTGGGCGGTGGGTGGGTAGTGGTGGGTGGGTAGTGGTAGATGGTTAGATGGGTAGATGGGTAGATGGGTAGGTGGGTAGATGGGTAGATGGGTAGGTGGGTAGGTGGATGGGTAGGTGGGTAGTGGTAGATGGGTAGGTGGGTAGGTGGGTGGGTGGGTAGTGGTAGATGGGTAGATGGGTAGGTGGGTGGGTGGGTAGTGGTTGGATGGGCGGTGGTGGCAGGCAGGTGGTAGTGGTGGTGGTGGACACTATTATTATTAGTAGTAGTAGTAGTAGTAGTAGTAGTAGTAGTAGTAGTAGTAGTAGTAGTAGTAGTAGTAGTAGTAGTAGTAGTAGTAGTAGTATTATTATTATTATTATTATTATTATTATTATTATTATTATTATTATTATTATTATTATTATTATTATTATTATTATTATTATCATAACAATAGAAATAATGATTTTCTTTTTTTCAAGAACTATTCTGCATCTTCAGATCCTTCAAATCTAGTATCAAGAGACTTCTATCAATACCTTCTAACAAAAAATAGCAGTAGTTAGCACAATTAAAGAATAAACACAATATGAACATACTATAAGTATCATTATAATTATTGTCATAGTCATTGACATTGTTGTAGTTATCATTTTCTATTATCTTTATTATCTATTATTATTATTATCATTGTATTATCATAATGGTCATTATCATCACCAATCTATGAATAATCATTTAAACATTATTACTTTTTTTATATATTAGCATTTGCTGGGCGTTCCTCCAATACTGCAGTGTATACCAGTGCTGAGATCTGTAATTGCAACCAAAGATTGCTTGTGGCTATCCTCTGCGTCTACTTCAAAACTCCTCATCTGTCCAGTATTCACCCTAGGGTATTTCACTTGGAGAGGCTGAGGGAGGGGGAATGTGCCTAGGGATTTGCCAAGGCTATCTTTGATTATTCAGCAGCACTTGGCAATCTGGCAGTCCCTGTAGCACTGTGGGATACCTTCAAACACAAAAGCTGAGGAATCTATTGGTGACTGCTCAAGAGCATGACAGAATTTCATTTTGAAGTAGACAATAGAAGCCACAGATGCATGCTCGACTGACTGGGGATTAGGACTTGCGTTGTTCCTTGTTGCATAAAGTTCAGACACTGTTGAGAGGGAACAAAGAACACTACATCAAGAATTTTGCCGAGGAGGTTGAAGGCTGCAGACAACTGCAGAATGCTCAGAAGATGGCTGGATCTCAAATCTCAAATTATGAAGTAATTAAACAGGCTGATCCATCAACGGTTAACCTGGATACTAGGGTTGTTATGATCCCAGAGCTGGATCTACCCATCAGCAAGGAACCTCCAACCTTAACCTGTTCTATATGGTGATGCCAGTTTCAGTGTAATAAACTCCCAGTGGAATATACTGTGATGCCAACATTGGCATCATAATTCTATTTAATTTTAGTTGCTGCTGAGTGATCCCCATATTCTGTTCTGGCTCAATATTTTAAGACTGTATATTGCCCTATAAATCCTATACTCCACCCACCATCACTCTTCCCACCAATCACAAAAATCTGCTTGACTATGCCCCACCCCCTACCCAAAAAGAGAAAATATCATTGGCAAAGTCTACATCACAGTTTCCTCATCTGCAGTCCTACCCTTGTCCTCCATATCCCCCTATCCTTTACTTTACCCCTTACCCCTCCATCAGAGGTGTGAGAGAGATAGTTTATCTTAGTTTATCATGAGGCTCCATCGAATCTTTCCTTTCCACTTTTTGTGCGCGTGTGCGTGTGCATGTGCATGTGCATGTGCGTGAGAGAGAGAAGAGAGAGAGAGAGAGAGAGAGAGAGAGAGAGAGAGAGAGAGAGAGAGAGAGAGAGAGAGAGAGAGAGAGAGAGAGAGAGAGAGAGAGAGAGAGAGAGAGAGAGAGAGAGGAGAAGAAGCAGTATTAGCAAAGAGACTCGCAGGACAACCATCCAAATGAGCAACGTGTGTCTTTTTAAACCATCTAGAGCAAACCAGTTAAATGGGTGGCAATCTCCAAGTTGTGAGGTTGTAATGCAGAAAGTATCTGCAGCATCCATGCAGAAGTGTTAAAGGCTGATGAACTAAAGGCATAGGGTTTATAGTGTGGTAAACAGAAACACACAAGAGTGGTTTTGTATTTTATTGTTGAGAAGCAAAGCACAGCTTAACCCCTTGGGTCCAGATGACCTGATCATCACATCACAAAAAAAAATTGGCAAAGAGGTGGGTGAAGTTAACATTAAGACAAGGAAAAAATTGGCTGTGGGCTGGGGTGACAAAAACAGACCATCAAGAAAATTTTTGGAATGACTCACCCTAAGTACACAAAACTCTTAGAGGGTGATCAGACTCAGGGGGCATTTATAAAGTGGCTCTTGCATTATTCCTATCGGTAAATGAGTATGGAATGTGCTATCTATAAGCTATGACTAGAAGAGCTCCAGCTCCAGGGAAGACACTAATTCTATACTCAGAATCATATTCCTGGCCACCATGTCTGACACTGCAAATTGTATTACAGAAAACTGATTACAAAAAATTACACAAATAACAAATTGTTATTTATTATTATAAATGCACTGAGCTATGAACTATTTTGAGAGAGGAGATGGAGTCTGTACAAGGAAAAGTTTATTACCCTCTTGATACAGCATATTAAATCATAAATGTAGACACTGGAATATGGCAAAAGAATATATGTCTACATATATGTATATGTGTGTGTGTGTGTATGTATATGTATATATATATATATATATATATATATATATATATATATATATATATATATATATATATATATATATATATATATATATAAGAGATCAAATCATTGCAAAGTGGAGGCAAGGACACAAGTGTTTGCATTCACCCACCCTACAAGCCATACACCCATGACAGCAGCCACTCAAGTAAGCCTAATGCCTGGATTTTGGGCCATGTCCTGGCAGTGAAGTTCCCAGTTGCAAGAGGTTAATTAAGTCCAATTCTGTGGTCACAGTTTAAATCTGTGTGAACAACATCCAGTCTGATGTCAAGAGATGTTTGGTGAGCACTGGTCAGCCAATCAAAAGTCTCTGAGTGGCCAGTTGTCAATTGCTCAGCAGTCACTGCAGTACCTGGGGTCATTAGTGTAGATGTGATGTATCTACTACTTGACTGGTCATCTCTCTTTAAAGAGTGCCTGCCCACTGTGAACGCTGCAAGTGAAATACAGTTCTACAGGGGAGATGGGGAGGCTCCCCAGCCGGCAAAGGACAGGCCTGACATCTGTTGCTCCGTTGCTTGAGTGAAGCAAATCTTGGGTGTGATATGTTCTTTGTTCTAAATCCTCAACCTAAGGTAAACTGGCAGCTATGTCAGGAAATTGGGAACAAGGCGAGCCTGCTACAGAAATCCAATCAAAGAGACATGATGTATCTGGTGTCAACTAGTCAGGACTCAGTAGAGTCAACAAGATGTGACTGCTGGTGACTAATGAGGATGTGGCTGTTGGATCTTTCATAACTCAATCTGGGACGTATACAGTGAGTCACAGCTGCTACAGGTATGCCATCTCTCACCAGATTACCTTCAAGCTGCCAAGGCTGTTTCACCATATGCTGAATCTTGGCATCATTGTCCAGCAGTTGGTCCTCACTCCTGCATTTCATCCGGAAAAAATGGGGATTGGTATCCCTTTGGCAATTCCCATCACCTTAACCCATTCCCGACAGGTGGCATGTACGCACATGCCATGGCATGGCAGGACTATCTGCTGGGGGCATGTATGTACATGCCATGGTGTATGTATGGACATGCCAGGATTTATTTTTTGTTACAATCACGGCAAAATACACTTTCCCATTTTTACTATGCAAAAAAAAAAAAAAAAAAAAGCAACAAATCGACGATTTCAACTCCATGATGCCACACACTGCTTATTTTATTCAGACTATAGACTATAATGATTAACTATGGAGTCCATATAACAACAAAAATACCCTTCAGTCTCGATTTATCAGGAAGTATGGCAAGTAGAGACTTTAGAAAATAATGAAAACTGAAAATACAACATATCTTCGTAGTATTACAAAGAAACGGCATGGGATGCTGGTATTTGGCATGAGTGGTCACGCATGCTAGGGTGACGATATAAGCCCCCGGCAGCGAGGCCCGGGCCACTATGAATACTACCCGTTGGGAAAGGATTAACATAACTACAAAAACTGACTATTACTCACTTCCTCACATACTGGCTTTTACACAGAATCTGGAAGTCTGTGGCATATTCTCCTGTACTAACTTGGTGATAGTTTATCACCAGATACTTATAGTCATGGAGGACATTCCAAAGACTTTATAAGTTCACCCTGATGCCCTTCAGAGTTAGAGATGCAGCTCAGACCTTCCAGCATTTTATCGATGAATTCACATGTGGCCTCAAAAGTTGTTTTTTCTACCAAGATGATACCCTCATCACCAGTGAGACTGAAGTACCTCTTCAACCACATAAGGCACTCTTCCAACACCTCAAAGAAAATGGAGTCATGATCAACCCATCTATGAGCCACTTTGTAGAACCCTCATTGACCTTCCAGTTAAGCTGAGAGCCATACTCCTGCCCAGAAGCATTTTGAGGCAGCTGCTCAAAATGGGCACATCAAAAAAAAAAGAAGAAGTTATGAATCAATAACAAAATGAACAAAAATATGATGTTTTGGTTATTAATAACACAAAAACAAATGGTCCAAAATTTTCCCAAAATAGTTGTAGCATCTCTCGGATCTTGCAACAAATTCTATAGCAACTTTCTCTGAATTTATGTTGTTGAAATGTTCTTTGTTCAAATTAGCAAACTTTCTGTAACTTTGGTTGTTTGCCATCACATTAGACCTCAACCATGACTTGAAATGACACAATGTAATAAAGATGGTGCTGTATAGTTTTAAATTTCTCTCAAAGTTGCCAATGTTGTTCTCTTTCAAGGCACCATAGACCCAAGAAGTAGCAGCAGCAGAGTAGCTAGCAGATGCAACACTCCCAGTCTTATTTCAGGAGGATTGCGGTCTACAACTACAGCAGGTCCCTCATCTGAATGACACTACCATCACCTACTGGCTATCCACACCCATACATTCCTCCTGCTCTCCAACAACTATTCTTTCCAATGAATCACCCAGAACTGGACTTCAGCTTTAGCTACAACAAGATCTACCCCTCTGATCTTATTTCATACCTTTCAACTGGGAGCTTCACTGCCAGGACATGGCCCAAAATCCAGGCATCAGGCTTACTTGAATAACTACATCGTGCCTGATTACCAGCAAAATCAATAATCTGGCCCAGCATCAATCATGACATCCAAAACTGGAGCAGAACCTGCCTTGAATGCCAAAAAAACAAAATCCTAAGACACACCAAGTCACCCTGCACAGCCTTCTAACACCAGAGAGGGGTTTTCAGCACATCCACCTTGATATCATGGGTCTCCTACTGATAGATGGCAGCTATTTTTTCTTGCTATCACTGACAGATTTACCCAGATTTCCTATCAAGAACTAATTCATATCACAGCCTCACCTTCACTAGACCAAGTC